>NC_056731.1:1705894444-1706016944 GCF_019279795.1 Protopterus annectens
GCTTGACAAGATGGGGGTGGAGATGGGACATACTTGGCTAATTACTCTCATAACATTTTGGGGAGTTGCTAGAGTGATAGGTTTGTTCTTAAAGATCTCTGACAATCAGTTGTATGTATTGTTTGCTGCCTAAATGTCTGGGATCATCCCATGGATTTGCCAGGTGGACAGGGTGACAGGCAGCAGATATGGGCCAATTTACTGTACATTCTGGACATATCTGTAAAGTTGTGGGGTATGATTCTGCATACAGCCTACTACCACTCCCAGGATTCAAACCATGGCTGTGTGTGCTAAAAATATAACAGTTCACATCTCAGTTGAGTGTGCTATTTGGATTTTGTTGTCTGCCTTTTCACTGTTTTCTATCTAAGTCTCTCTCAGTTGTATTATATGACCTCTTGGGATTACAACAGTCATATACATACATTCCAACACATTTTATTTATGTAGCACAGTGTGGGTAACAGTGCTTAGTACAACAGTACTATTAAGAGATTGCAACTCTACATTACCATATGATACCAGAGTAAACACATGCAGTCCAGAAGTTAGACCTTTACTGTCAGGCTATTATGCCTTTATTTACATACAACCTATATGAGACTCTTCCTGCCATATTCTCTGGTGTATGCAGTACATGCTTTAAACAATACAGGTTTTATACAGGCAATTAATGTACTACTACTTTTAGATTTATTTCTTATGACAGTACATGCAAGAGTATTACTAATCTGCCTCGCGTCACAACCACTGCAGTCTACAGGCATGGGCTTCCTGGTTTGCAGCCTGCTCACCTGCCACTGTGAAAGACATAAGAGGAATATTTATCTATCCATAATATACATGAGCTGGCAATTATAACAGGTAGTGACTGATACTTATACATGGCTGGGACATCCCCTGTCCTCCTAGCCTCTTGGATCCACTGATCCAAGAGATCCCCCTTTCTCCACTTCAGGTTGGCATAGTGATGCCTGACCTGCTCACCAGTTCAGGGTATGCCAGTGGCACTGGTGAGGTCACGGGTGAGATGGTTCCAGGCTTCAGCTTTGTATTGGGAACCCTGGTACTGGCCCTGCAGCAGTCTCTGGTCATGGTCTTTCACAAGGAGTCCTGCCATGACTCTGGACTCCTGAATGCCTCAGTGCTGCAACCGAAAGTGCACAACCTCTCCCATTCCAGACATAGTGCCTACAGGGGGAAGCTACAACCAGTTATGAAATGTATTCCCGCCTGTTTGGTTTAAATAAGGCTGGTTTCCTGCACTTTGCCATGATTGGATGGTTTTCAAAATGCTAAGCTATGGACAAACCTGCTTAACTAAGGTTGGCTTTGCTTAAAGGGGTATACCAATGGGCAGACTGAGTTAGCTGGCTTACATATTGTTTAAACCTACTAAGTTGGGCTGTGCAATGCTTAGCATTGCTTAATATTTCATTTTCATTATATTTGCTTTTTGGCATTGATTTATTATTCATTACATGTTATATATGTGTTTGTTATCCATGATTCATGTGTATGTACACTGTATGGGGTCCTTGTGTTTATTAGGGAATTTAAACACTTTATTACAATGCCACCTCACATCTGGGCTTACTACAGTACTCCAGTTCACATATTTATGCTATGTAGTAGATTATACAACACAAAACTGTATATAGATTCTTTTCACATGTTTGGTTTGATTTTCCTATAGTGAGGATCTGTTTGGTGATACCTCCATCTTATGTATTGTTGGCATGGCTTAGTGGTTAACTACTGTGACTATAGTGTACAAGTACTGGGTTCAAGACCCGCAAAGGCAATTTTATTTCTGGCAAGGACAGCGACTGTTGCATACAGAGTGATTAAGGCACTTTTAAGGAATTGTAAGCCGGTTTGCATGGGTTTGCATGAGGGTAAACAATGCTAACCTTTGATTAAATATGCTTACAGAGAGTTAGCTTCAATATTGCTTAATCTGTGTGTGCATTACTTATCCCCATGCAAACGGGCTTAAACTCACTTACTACTGCTTAAATATGCTCACTCATGCTTACTATTGTTTACTCCCACTTACCACCGCATTAATTTAGACAGAAATGTCAAATGGTTCTTGGGAAGGTGGTGGATTTGGAAACTGCATGGATTTATCATTCATTGCACATTTTACCTTTCTTTTGTATCCCTGATTCATGTGTACATATACTGTATGGGGCACTTGTGATTATCTGTGGACTTTGCAACATTATGACAATGACACCTCACATCTGCATTTAATGCAATACTCCAGTTCAGAAATATATGTTATTTAGTAGGTTATGCAACAAAAAATTGGTCATAAAGTGATTTGACATAGAAAATGGAATGTACTGGAGTGGGACTCGAACCAGGAATGACTGCTCACAAGGAGAATGCTCTGCCCACTACACTACACTACTGCTCTATACTGCTTCATTTGCATATATCTTGCTTTTTATCCTCTTGTGCAATTTAAGCTGCATTAACCGTAGCTAAGCAATGGGCAATCCCGCGCACCTATGGTTAAATTTAATGTGCTTCATAAAAAAAAAAAAACACTTCTTTATAGTTAATGTTTTAACTATTGCTCTTGTAAACTTGGGGGGGGGGATGTTGCTGGACGTATGCGAACACCTATGAGCAGTCTCACTCATTCTTATTCATACACTGCTGTTCTTCATTGCAGGGGCGTGTATATTCTGAGAGCTCTGCTCTCAGACATGTCCCCTGCACTCGTACATGCTCTGTGTCCATTTAGGAGCTTAGGCAGTGCGCCTTTATTGATATGCATGGCGCACTGCCATCCTGCTCCTAAACAGCCACTTCCATGTAAGACAGGAGGTGTATCTTTCTTGAAGAAAGAAATCTCTGTTTTAGGAATAAGATTTGACAGTAGAAATATAAGTAGGGAACAATGGAATAGGAAATAAAGAAGCTTTGTTGTTTTTGGAAATCATACAAGTTATCATTTAATTTAAAGATTTATTTGATTAATTTGATTCTACTAGGAAAGATTGCATATTTAGCTAGTGTCTATATGTTGCCAATAATGTATGAAAAAGATGTACTAGTGATATATTTTTTTCATTTATATGGGGTTCAAGATTGAATCCAGTAATGAGGGGAGTCTTATTTATGGATAAGGATATAGGAGGTTTAGGATTAATGAACCCTAATGTTTATGCTGCTTCTTTGAATTTGTATAAAGTTTTGTTTTGTATAACTGATAAAAATGAAACGTTAGTAGTAAATTTAATAAAGTACAAATATTAGCATCGCCAGGATATTTTAAAAACATTCAAATGAAGAAATGCATGTTTAAGTGAAGAAATGAGATGTTACCAAGAAAAAAATATTTTAGGAAAAATAAGAATTTATGAAATAGAAAAGGAGAGGAAAGTAGTATAAAAAATATTGTGATACAATATTATTACATTAACCCATGGACTAAGCTAGCAAATGAAAAATGTAACACTATAAAATCACACAAAGCTTGGTCTAATAACCAGGTAGAATTCCAAAATTTTTATGGACATTTGCAATTAATAAATTACAGGTAAAAAGAAATATGCCATACAAAAAAATCAGTAAAAGAATTTGTATATATTGTGGTAAAGAAGAAACTGTGGACCATGTTTCCTTACAATGTATAAGGGTTACAAATTTGAGGAAAAAATTATGTGAAGAACAGTTCTTTGAAAATATAAAGGATGTAAACGAAATAAACATGGATATGATTATATATGGATATTATAGCCATAGAAATAATGAATATATTAGTACAATAGCCATACAATTACTTCAAATGGGCCCTACCCTTTTGTCAAAATGTGTTTACTGCAGGGGAGACCAAAACAAACATCTCATCTCCTTCTTTAAATTCCTTGACCTCATATTTCCATTATACACCCTTGTCTAAGTTGTGTGGACCATTTGAAATGAAAGGATAAATGAAATTGTTTAATGGTAAATGGAGACTAGCAGTAATTTTTAAGAAAAATTCAACTGTGGTTTTGTTAAAAGGAATGGAGTCAAACAAGGATAATGAAGAGAGAAGTTTAACATAACAAAACATATGATATTTATGATTGTATGACAATAATGAAAAAGAATGGAACATTGTACACTGTATAAATTGTAAATATGTATGTCTGGAAATAGTTTTGTAAACATTGTTTTTGATAGGTGCTGTAAGATCTTTTGCATCCACCTGAGCTACCACCAGCTGAAGTAGATGGGATCTCATCCAAAGGACAATGCACACAGGACCCTTCACAACACTGCTATAAACATTGTTTTAAATCATTACATAACCTGATTACTCCATCATGTTTTGGGACTAGCTCTGTAGGGCTGTTCCCTCATTTTGGACTCCTCATTTACCTTTAGTTGATCCATTTTTTGACATCTTCTTGAACTACCTTTCTTTGTCACTGTAGTATTCAATAAGATTTTAAGTAAGTCTTGTTTCCTGGACTAGTCTCATTATTGTATTGAATCACATTTTTTTCTGCTAGGTAGTTCTGACAACACTTACTCATTTCAGAACAGAAATAGTTAGTTATTTGGCAATCGAAGTAGATTCTGGGCAGAAGGAGGTCTCAATACTGATCCCTGAGATATGTAGTTTTTTTGCTTTTTGAGGCAGCACCTACTACTTTAACTATATAATTTCTATCTGTTAGTCAGTTAGTCATCGATTTTGCAATACAAAGGTCTACAGTTAGGCCTTTAGGTTTATTTAAAATTACAGTATGAGTAATATTATAAAGATCTTGATAAGTGCTAGGTGCCCTTTATAGACTAGATGGTTGTTATCTGCAGCTTCAGTGACTTTTTTGATTACATTCACAAAATTAAGTAGTTGTGACACTCCTTTGACAAAGCCAGACTATTGCAGAACCAGAGAAATACCTTTTATATTGTAAATCAGATTTAATATATACCATGACTTTGCAAATTAGACTTGGTAAGTTGACAGTTCATTAGTTCCCAAAACCTGAGGTAGAGACCCCTTTACAGAGTGGCAAAATGATGTCAGTTTTCCATTATTCAGAAGCATCCTCTCTAGTTATGCTTAAATTGAAAAGTTTTAGGATGGATTCAGAGATGGTGTGCTTGGCAATGTTGATTGAAAAAAAAACAGGAATACTGATGAGGTCCACAGTGGTTGTATGCTTAACTTAAGAAAATACAGATAGGACATGTTCCATAATAATTTTGAAGGGGAGGAAAACACTAATGAATCTGTAGAATGTCAATGGACATTTCCAGTGATAAGCTGCCTTAAAATATATCTGTAGGAATATTAGACTCATTCTTTCAGTAAGAATAAGTATTACTATTATGAATTAATGGCATGTGCTATTTCTTAAACCTATGATGTAGTTAAATAAGCAGCTATGATTATTTTGGATTTGGTTGATAATTTTAATTAATGTTCTGTTTTAAACTTCCATCCATATAATTTATTGAGTTTTTAATGGAGTAGATTTCGACTTTTTATAGGATTTAATAAGATTTTTTTTCATTTTTAATTCAAATAAATAAATATATAAATGAATAAATCAATGCGTTTAATACAGAGCTTATTAATGTTGGTTTTGCACTATGGTTGTTTCGTTTTACACCACCGTCATATGTGGTTCTGATGGGACCAATTGGTTTAAGCTACTTGTTAGAAGGATACGTTCACTGGCATAAGATAGAGCAGAATTTGCATGGAGGTTAGATATCTTGCAGCTAAATGTTGAAAGGTTATCATACGGTTTTCATAGGGTTGTCTTTTCAATGTTCTGGAATTCAGGTGTATTAATTGTGGTGAGTTTAAATCCTATGAAGGAGAAGATGACTGGTTTACAATTGTAATGAGGATACAAGTTCAAGAGCAAGTAGGTGTGATGTTAGTGAGGACAAGATAATTTAGCACCTAAGAGCAGTGGGTGACAAGAACTGTAGCTTTAACAAGTGTGTATCAATCAAAGTTCGAAAGGCATATTTTGTAGCCTATTTCCAAAGGCTATGTACAATCACTTCAAGGTGGTTAGTATGTTGCTTTATATTTTATCAGTCTATTAAATACAAATTGGCATTTTGCAGCCTTTGAACCAACCACATGAAACAACCTGGAAAGACACAATGATTCTTTAATAGAAAGTCATGCTTCTGGAAATGTTTAACTATTCAGAAAAGCTTCAAAATTCTAATTAAATTTTGTAAGCTGTTTATCAATTATCTCTGCACGGTCATTATGGTAATGTCTGATTCTATTTTATTTTTAACTTTATACCTGGAATGTACTGCTGGAGGAAACAATTTGATACTAGATAAGGAAATACTAAAAATAAATATAGTGAATGGAGTGCAGTGGTTATGCTCTAACATCAACAAAAGGACAAACCAGTAAAGCACTATAGTAGCGCAAGACTTGATCTTAACAATTGTTAAGCACTCCCCTAAAAGCTATTAAGATCAGGTCTTGCACAAATGATAGTGCTGGCCAGTAAACCACAGTGGCAGAACTTGAAAAACATTTTTGTTTCTGCCTACTCTGCCTCCTATCTGTTCCTAACTTTGTTACAATATATTGTCTGCACCTGGTATGTGTTGCTGTCCATTTAACAGTGCTCACTAACTGCTTTACCAACTATGAATACTAGCAAAGCACTTCATTTTTTTCCATTTTACTGTAACTAGTAGAATATGGTGATATAAAACTCCATGGACTATAAAAATGTATGATATGGCTCTGATGTTAACCCTGTATTCTGTGTTCTCAACATGCATGCCAAGATTCACCTCTTGAGCTTCGCACTCGAGGTGCATTTCTTAGCATCAATGACTTAAACACATAATAAAGTGGTTAAAATCATCAACACTCTCATAAGCCTGTATATCAACAAATAGAGAAAAATATAATAGATAAATTACTCAATTACCACACTTCTGTTTTTCAGGAGAAATACCTAAAGCTCAAAGATATATGAATAACAAATTTGAATGCACACTTTAGAGGAAAAGGCCTTGGTGCCTTGCCCATTATGCTTTCAATGGACTGACAATATATATTTATAATGACATTTTAAAATGTATTAAACAACTAATAAATGACCAGAGTCAGCTTGAATTAACGTACACGCTTGGAAGGAAGGGGTAGTTGAGTTTAATCACAGAAATGGAACATTTTATTTAGTGAGCCATGACTGAAATAGCATTTATTACACAGTCCAATGACTTTCTTTACAATAGGAGAAAACCTTAAAGATATGTTGCTTTGAATGTATATGTAGACCACCAGCAAATTCAGAGGCCTTACATTCCTAAGGTCATTTTTAGATGTAATTATTGTAATGGCAAAGAGTTTACTATTCCATAGATGATAGAATTAGGAGTTGGGGCAACAGGAGGTGGTTGTTCATAGGTTAGTACTAGACTAACTGCCCTTGTGGGCCATTTACCCCACATGAGAATCAAATCCTACACTTTGCGTTTATAAGGTAAACACTGTAACCATTATGCCAACCTCCCACCCCAAATATTAGGTTAGCTGCCCTTGTAAGCCATTTTAAGTCTAGCCAGTTTGCCTTTTGTGTGGATTGAAATATAGATCTGATTGAAGACTGCATTGTAAATCTTTTGAAAAGTTCTCACTCTTTGCACAGGTTGTGGATGAAAATGATGTTTAGATCAATTAACTTACTCAGTTAAAAAAACTCAAATAAATACATACATGAGTTTAACATCCCTTTACTTTAAAGAACTATGCACTGTGTTTGCACTTTATACATAATAGTTCTAAAAATTTAGGGAATCACCTTTTTAAGTGAGTCATAAAATACACAGGAAATGGATTTTTTCACTGAAAAATAGTCTAAATGTTCATCACTTCATCGGCAATGCTTTTATTTTTGTAGAGTCAGTATATCTGAGTAGTTCCTTTATCAACTTTCCAAAGCTGTAATATTTGCAAATGGTGACACTTATTATGATTATCAGCTTTGGAATTAAAGGAAAGGTAATTTTTTTTCAGAGTGAGTATCACACACACTATTAGAATCTTCAAATAAATAGCTGGGGGGAGGGGGTGCTATAGGGCTCAATTGAGTTTTTGGATAAACTGAGGTTCAGACAGGTCCCTGGAAAGTGCTGAGCACAAGCTGTGATAATCATTTAAGCAACTGAGCCACATTTAACATATGATACCACAGCTGCTGCAATGTTTTCAAGTAATGGCAACAGCAAGAAATCAGTTATTGAGCTACTATGCATTCATACATGCAGAAAAATAGTAACACGGTAGATCTTTGCAGCTGAGTGTGGTATTTTTGTTCTTTGTCCTCAACTATGGAGAACATTTTTTTGATTTTTAACAGATCAATTTCGTTTATGGTTTTCAGCATTTTAAGTTGTCATTCATATGGCCTTGACCATATGAACTTCAATAATTTAAAGTTTCAACCAACTAAGATATATTCCCAAATTCCTAGTTGCTCCAGTGTTTTGTCATCCATCTAAGATATGCAGATTAGAGTATTGTGCTAGGTAGGATCTAAGCAATTCTATATTATTAATCATCATATTTTCACCTGACTCATAATTCCACAATAAACTGGAATTACTGACACTCTTTCCCTTTTTTGTAAAAATTAAATATTTTTCATGACTTTTAGAGTAGTATTTCTACTCATATTGTGCCAGTTAGTCTAACATTATAGCTGTCTGTCCAAAGTAAGCCAAGTAACTTGCACTTGAAAAGATAACACATGCATGCAAGAACTGGAGCAAGACCTATAGAGTGACAGTGTGTATTCCTGTATTTTAAGAATATATGAGTAACAGTCAGATGAATTACAGGATTCATATTTCTCAACATTTTTACAGTCTGCTCTATATATTATCTATGCAAATTACTCTGAGGATACGTAGGACTTTAACGCAATATGTTTGAATTCCCATTGCTTCTCAAAGCTTCAGAATTCCTGGATTAAAAATCTATGAAACATTTTTGAGGTCACTTCTTCATGGATTCCATGAATTGCAAAAAGTGGATCATTTTGTTTCATGTAACTGTACATTCTCAGAGAATTTTGAAAAGTAGTCTCCAGATAAGAGAAAATCTGAATCCTTACGTAATCCTTATATGTAAAAAGTCAAATTTCATCAAATAACTAAACAGAATGTCATGAGGTAAAATTTCATCTTTATGGTTTTGATTTGTAGACATGTAACAAACCTTATAGCTTTGCATAATCATTTCTGTCTTCACAGGCATGTTAAATCACCAAATGGCATCACAAGCTCAGTCTTTGTACTTGCTTATGTCTAAGTATGACTTGTGCACTTTACATTGCTGAACTGGAATAATAACATTGGCATGTTTAAATAATGATCCTTTTATACAAGATAGCTTATTATCAGTTGAAAGTCTAAGATCAAATGATAGGATGTAGTGACTTTGCATTATATAGTCATCTTATCTTAATATCACATAGTGCATTTAGATGATAGCCGTCTTTAATGCAAACCTTTAACTCAAACATTGGGTACTTAGAAATTATCCTTAAAACTTCCAGATCTTTCTCTCAAGCAAAGTTGCCCTGGCAGGTATACTCTACTCACAGTATTAGCTACGTGCATTAGCTTACAAGAATTATGCTGATTTGACAGCGGGTATTTTTTCCACAGACAAAGTTTGTTGAAGCTTGCTAATTCCTTGTGTATAGACTTTTTTAAAATATACTCTGAAGTGGTCATGACCTGACTCCACTATATCATTCTCTTACCATAGATAAAATCATGGATCCTTTCACAACCAAATGTTATGGCCAACATCCCCTTCTATCTGAGAATAACGTCTTAAAATCTATTGGAACTCTGCACTCATAAGCTGCTAGTCTGCCCTCCTGTAAGAACAGTGCGCAAGGACTGGGCTGGCCATCATCTATCTGCAGCATAGTTGGTTGTGTTGCAACACATCATTTGAGGAAATCTGCTGCATTAATCAAATGTTTACACATTCTGAAGCTATTGTTTGATCCATTGATCAAAGCCGTACTAGACTGTGCTGTAGTACCTTCTTGAATGGTATTGTCACATCTGAAGTCTTAGGGATGAACTTGAACTGATACTGCTTTTGCTTTTACTTTGTCAGCATCAAGTTTAAGCACTTATGATGATAAAACATACATCAGAGAAGTTGTACACTTTGAATATTTTCCAGTTCATCTTTAAATCTTGTAACTTCAATCTGTTCAACAGACTTATTAGACACATATCCTTTTCCTGCTTTGTAGCACCCCAGATTAGAATGTCATCAGATATGTTGACCATTCCATTTAGTCCCTCAACTATATGTGCCACAGCTTTCTGGAACATGTGTGGAATGAGTGAGATTCCAAACAGTAACCTCAAGAAGTTGTATCAGCCAAGATTTATACTGAAATTATAGAGCTTGGAACTAGCTTAGTTTAACTTAATATGACAGAAACCTGAGCAGGCATCGAGGACAGGGAAGAATTTAATATAAACATAGGTGTTGCTGCATCTTTAGTTATATGAAGCAGAGTTTCCTGTTGATTGCTTAGGCATTCAGGATCAGTACCTAGCCTTAATCTGCTTTCATTATAGTATTCCCTAATTTGGTCAGTTTACTCTATGACTTCCACGGCTTCCATACACTGTAACTCCTGTTCATTTCTAGTCCTGACTGCGTATGAATCTTTAATATTGCCTCAGGGAAAAAAAACTATGCATAGTTTTATCCTTAGAGACAACCCAAACCTTCAAAATCAAATATTTCTACAATATATTATCATCAGTATTTTCTAAGACACACTTTGCAATTTGCAGTTTGTGTTTCTAAACTTGCAGTGAAGTATTAATGTAAGTTATACTTCTACTGCTTGATGCAGCAGTTTCATATTTTAATAATATACAATTTTAAGCCATTTCTGTGAATCTGAATGTTAAATTTAATACTTACATGCTTCTGCTCTGCACTGACTCCAGCACGTCTCAAACCCGCTGACCGCTTCTATGGCTTTTCTTTACAAATGTATGAATGTTCTGATCCTGTTCTTCTTTAGCATTACCGGACTGATTACTCTGACATTACACTGTACGTCTGTTATAGACTGGCATAGATATGTCATGTTGCAACTGTACCAAGTAGATACTTTTAACCATATCTAGTGTATCATAAGTGTTTCATCCTATAATACTTGGTTGCTTCAGATGGGCTTAGATGGAAACTATAAGGTTCAAGAGTTTATATTGTTGTACTTGTACTCACTCCCTAGCCAGAAAGTCAAAGCTGTCCTAAAAGTATTAGTTTATGTCCTGGACATGATAATAGCATGTATGCTGAGTTTAACAATTTATTATTTAAAATCAATGCTTTAAACTAGATTACATAAATAGGGTGCACTTTACCCACTATCTAACTTGAAAACAGTAACATGCCTTTAATCAGTGTTTTTTTCTGACCCGGAACTGTCTTTGCTATTAAAACCACCTTGAACTGAATATGCCCAATTACTACTTACTTTAGTATTGCATGAATGTTGCATTGCTTAAACATTACAGTTCAATTGAATTAGCAAAGTTTTCAGATTTACACTGATCTTTTGCCTCAAAACACTCTCATCTTGCTGAAGTCATTTATTTTGCTAATTATAATTTTTCATGAAATCATTGCATCCACCACAAAACATACATACTTTATTAAATGTTTTGCAATGTGCTTTCTCATATCTTTAGCCAGTAGGCCATATGCATACTACTAGGCAAATTAATTCATGGACACCATGATTTCTTAAAGTGATTCAGATTCTTCCCGGGGGAACTTGTAATATTACAGACTTATGAATAATGCCACTGATAAGTATAATAATCAACGTTATGATTTTCCTTCATACTGACTGATATTGAATAATATGCACATCCATATCACAACACATTATAAAAATGGTCAAGTACTTGTATGTCCATATGATTATGGACTGCTTTGTTTTAGTTCTTAAGTAGAATATAGTGCAAGCAGATGTGGTACTGATTATGTTTGATTGCCTGTTGTCTTTGTCATGTGAATGATAGTGAGGATTATTTGTCTGACACATGTCCAGATTTATAAGTGGCACCTGGTTCATGATAGTAGGCCTAGCTGACTAGCAGTACCAGTGCTGTCTTTCATAGTTACAAGGATGGCACCAGAAATCAGACATCCATGAATCATAAATGTTCTCATACACATACATATGGTATATGTTGATCCTAGCAATGGGGCAATAAACATTCAAACCTTGTTGGTTAGTTAATTCATTGAGTCCAAATCTCCATGAAATCATGGATTTTGCACACTAGGCCTGTCAACCAATGCTTCTTCCATTCTTACAAATTCACGTCCATTACTTCAGTACTGCTGTTTATCCATTTTAGACTCTGCTGCCCCTTTTCCTTTTGCCTTTGTGTGTCTTTACTAGTGACCCTGTTTTTGCATTATGTGGCCAATGTATTTTATGTGTAGCCATTTTAATAGATATTCCAGAAAACAGTCTGGGTATATTTCTTGATGTAGGGACTGGTGTACTCTTCTTGAAGTCCAGAGAATTCTCAAAAGTTTCTCCATATCCACAGTTCAAAGCCATTGATTTTCCAGGGCTCATATTAATCTAAGTCTCACAGCTGTATACTATTACTGGAAAACCATAGCTTTGCCTTTGCTGAAAGCATGCTGTCTTGCTTTTCTAAAGATTATTTAGCTTTGATATTCCTTTCCATCCAAGAAACCAGTGAATTTTAATTTAAAGGCTAAAATCACCACTAGAATAGATCTTTGAGCCCAAGAAAAAGACATTCTGTCACAGCCTCTATGTCTTCCTTGTCTATATGCAAATAATTGGTAGGGCTAGATGGCTTCATTTTATTAATCTAGTTAATTACATTTATGTTTCACAGCAAGCCAGCTTTTGCACATTCTACCTTCACCTTCATCAACAGGCTATTCAGCTTTTCCCCACTTTTAGCCATCAGAGTGTAGTCATCAACATATCTGAGTTTGTTAATATTTCTCCTGCAATTTTGATTCCAGTGTCTAATTCATGTAACCCAGCATATTCCATGACAGATTTAGAATATCAATTAAATAAAAAGGGTGGCATTATTCAGTCTTGTTACAGTCATTTGCCAGTCTTGATCTAGTCATTTATTCCATATTTAGTTCTATCTGTTGTTTTTTGTTCTGCATGCAGATTTCTCAGTAGGCAAGTAAGGTGACCTATTAACAACCCCCCCACACACACATATGCAAACACATATACACTAAGAATCTGCTAGACTTTGTTATGGACCACACAGCCAATGGCTTTAGAATAGTCAATAAAGAAGAAGTAAATAGTTTTTTAGAACTCCCTTGATTTCTCTATTCATCCTGTGGTCGTTGACAATATGATTTCTGGTTACTCTACATCTTCTAAAACCAGTTTGTACATCAGGCAGTTTTTAATCCATATAATGCTAGAGTCTGGATTGTAGAATCTTTAACATTTTGTTAGAATGTGAAACAAGTACAACTGTCCAATAATTTGAACATTATTTAACACTGCTTTTTCTGGGTGACGGGAATATAGTTGACCCTCTATCATCCTTTCAGGCATAATAACCAAGTCACCTGCCAGAGATAAGAGAAATAATCAAATAATAATACTTTTATGCCATGCCAGAGCATGCATTTAATGTTAATGATCATTCTAGTACCAAGACATCCACTGCTGAATCTGTCTAACTTGCATAAAGTCCCATAGTCTTGCATCCTGAAGAAGGAACTCCCATATTCACATTCCATTAGATTACTGGAATCACTTGGAATAAAGCACAGCCCTCTTACTGTTTTATAGTTACAGAACATGCAAGTATGGCTAATTACTGTAACTGAAACATAATACAGCCCCTTCCATGATATTCCACAGATCTGTCCTAGACAGTTTCTGAACTTGACTCCCAGCAGCGGGTAGTACTCCCTTTCATTGCTTAAGTAAGAGCTGTGATATTATCTTATAAATATGACTAAGTTTTTTTTTTTGTAAGAAAGTGTCAGCTAAAACCAGTGCATATTAAAATAATACAGAGATGCAGTAGTTTTGTTAATGCCAGTGTGTGTATGTGTGTATGTGCGTGTGCTGGCGAGGAAGGCACTCGTTTGTAAAACAGGCAGTATCTTACACATCTTGCTTATAAAGAGTTCTTTTGAATCGAATGAAAAACAAAAGAACTAAAATAATCATTAAATATGCAGTAGTATTAAAAGAAGGTGGCACTTTTGAGTATGTTGATAATAAAAGTTTCTGTCACAAAAGAAAATGGAAAGATTGCACTAAAAAGAGGCAGGCTGTACTTTGGAGACTGGCACTGCTGGAAAAAAAAACAGGAAAATAATTCCTAAGCAACCAGGAAATAACTTGTTTATATGTAGTACTCATCTTCAGGTGGGCCATTTCCTTCATTTGAAACAGCATAAAATTAATGGAAGGAGACTTCATTGATTAATTCATTATACATTCCTTGAGGCCAAAATTGATTGCAGAGGCCATTAAATATGATCTACCACCGTTCCAGTATTTTTTCTGTATATGCCTGTAAATGCCTTTTCCATAGTGATGCAGAGGCCTATTATACTACCATGAGATCAGACCCATCATTACAATCATCATTATTATCTTCATCTACCCACTTTTTCCCATTTTGATACATGGGGTTGGGATGTTGCATCAACTGTCACTACCTCTCTAAGTTCAATGCCACACTCATACCTTCTTCAACAGTCATGCCTAACTGTTTCAGGTCTTATCAGACATGATCCCGCCATCTCTATGCTGGTATCTTTTCTTTCTCTTGTCTTCTTCCTGTCTCACCCAAATCTTCTTCCCAAATCATCTTCTGCATTCCTGCCCATGTGCCCAAACCATCGTAATCTGTTCTCTCTGAACTTGCCTGGAGCTACTTTGGTTTCTGCTCTAATGTCATCAGTCCTTCAGTTGTCCCACAGTGTGCATCTTATCATCCTACTCAAACACTTCACCTCCCTCATCTCTAGCATCTTCAACTGCTCAACCTACATGGCCCACCCAGTTTCCTGTACGGCAAGTTTCCTGGTCTCACCACTGTTTGGTAAACATTATGTATTAGCTTTTTGGCATTATTCTGTCACACCCTATACCTGACAGCCTGTGAAGTTGGCTGCATCACTTCTGATTCACCTTTGACCCCTCATTCAGACTTCTTTTCTCCTCAACTACCCATCCCAGATACTTGAAGTTATTAATTTGTTCTATTTCCCCTTCTATTTCAATGTTTAGTTTGTCTGATTCCCCCCATTTTCTGACATGACAACTGTCATATCTGTGCTCAGCTTTTCATTTCCTAACGTGTGTTGACCCTGATTGTAATGCCACATCATGTGCATACAGCAACTTTGCTGATCTGTCCCCTCCAACTTGTTTGCTAATGAAGTCTATCAGTACTATGAACAAAAACGTCCAAGAAATGGTCAAGAAAGCGGAAATAAAAGTTTTGTGTACGCTAGCATTGTGTTTATTAGTCACTTGCCTTTATTGACCATTTCCAGGATGTTTTGGTTCATTGTTTTGTGGTTCGCCCAAGTCATGCTTTGCTTTTTTATTTTGCAGTAGTATGAACAACACTGAGATTAAAGCTGGGCCTGGATAAATCCCCACTGCTACTAGGATCCACTCTATGAGCCAACTATTTATGTCATTGAGTCATTGTACATAGCTTGCACTAATTCTACCAATGTTCTGCGGCACTGAACTATCAGAGGACTGCCAAAATCAGCTCATATGTCTTTTTCAATGTATAGGAATGTCCAGCTGGATTATTTCTCATCTCTAGCTTCTTCTCCACTACCCATCTGTCTGCAGTCAGTCAGTTATGTTGAATGCATCCAGGTCTGAATCTGAACTGCTCACCTCCCATCTTACTTTCTTCTTCTACTCTGCATATCCATTTATCTGTTTCCCTGTCCAGCACTTTCATGCAATGTGACAGGAGCTTTATGCATTTATACTGCTCAGAGTTGTGAATGTCTCCTTTGTTCTTGTATCATGGCACTGAAATGCTTATTTTTCCATTTCCTGGGATACACCTTTCTCTGTGTACTACCATGATGATCCTCAGGAGCCATTTCTTCCCTATCTCACTCAGCATCTTAATCCTTTCTGCTGTGACCTCATTTGACCCTGAGTCTTTCCCTAACATCATTTTTCTTAGTGCTTTTCTTACTTCTTCTTCCTCTATGGTGGGCTGTTCATGATCTTTCATTACAGACTGTGTGAGGAACCCAGATGCAGGCTATACTCGAATAAAGCACGAAAATGAAATCCACAATCTTGAAGTTTATTATGAAAGACCAGAATCAAATAATTTCGTGCTAATATACACACTACTGTTTAGCGCTTTCATTTGCAATACGCAAACTTCTTCAGAACAGCTGTTACATTCAAAACACAGAACATTTAAAATCTTTTTGGCGCCAAAACTTCATGTATGTTTCATTTAAAGTGCAAGTGCTCCATTTAATTATAAACTGACGAAATTCATATCCTATATATACAACACACTCCTATAATACAACTCATCAATAAAAATAAATAATATAATAGTCTTATAAAATATTCAAATATGGGAGGGAATAAAATCAATTTAATAATGGACATGATGGAATTAGTATTAAATAATAATTTCATATATTATGAAGGAGAATATTATAAACAAACAAGAGGTGTTGCTAGGGGCGCATCATGCACCCCAATTTTTGTTAATATGGTAATGCTAGAGTGGGAGAATAAGTTCCTTTTTTAATTGTAGATATTATCAAAATATAATTCACTATACTAGGTTTCTGGACGATATATTTATATTGTGGAAGGGACCAGTTAACCTAATTGATGAATTCCTTATATATCTTAATAGTACAAGTAGATTTTTTAAATTTATTCATAATGTGGGTAAAGAAGGGATACCATACTTGGATACTTATATAAAGAATACCAAAAGTGGTTTTCAGTCTGAGATTTATCGAAAGAAAACCTTCTCTAATGGATACATAGAATATACGAGTCAACATCCGAGACATATATTAAAAAATATTTATAAGGGACAGTGTATCCGAGCAGCGAGAATGTCTTCCAATTATGACACCATGATTATGGAAATAATAAACATCAAATCAATGTTTCATAACAGATGGTATCCAGAAGCCATATTGAATGATATATCAAATAATGTAATAAAGGAATGGGGTAAAAAAAAATGTCCTAGTACTGGGAATAGGGCAGGAATTAGAGTTAAAACAAGATAATACCCAGAAGAATATAATAACAGGAAGGTTATGTACGCTAACTTATTCACCATTTGTGAATGAAATTATAACTATTATTAGCAAATATTGGAAGAATCTTACACTTGCTAACAAAGTGAAGCAAGTATTAGGTGACAAGCCAAAGTTCATTTTTAAGTTCATTTTTAAGATGGGGATGAATATAAAGAAACTATTACAAAAAGACAGTAATGGAAAGTCAATAAATAATAATATAAAGAGGGCTACCACTAAATGTGGAATGTGTAGTCAATGTAAGTTTATAAATGAAAGTGAAGGTATAAAATTAAAAAAAATATATACAAGACGTATATTAAATTTAAGAAAGGGAATTGTAATTCAAAAAATATAATTTATTTAGCATCCTGTTCTTCATGTGCAGCCTATTACATAGGAAAAACTGAAAGGAATTTTAAGAAAAGAATTTATGATCACGAATATAGAATTAGAGTACATGATACAAAAAACGCTTTGTATAGGCATATAGAAAAGAACGGTACTCATCATAAGTTCCGTTTTGCCATTATAGATTAGGTTTTAGTTAACAATAGAGCTGGTGATATAAAAACTACTTTAAGTAAGAAAGAAAACATCTGGCAGATTTTATCAGATGCTACTAAAGAACCAGGTATCAACGATTATGTATCCATAAAACCGTTTTAAATGTAGCGTTGATACTGGTTAATAGCTAGTATATTGAGATGCTGCATAATTGTACATATTCTTATTGATAGGTTTTAAATTATATTTTAATAGTACAGTATTATATTTTATATGCTATATAAAATTATCATTTATTTTTATTTATATTTATTTTTATTGATGAGTTGTGTTATAGGAGTGTGTTGTATATATAGGATATGAATTTTGTCAGTTTATAATTAAATGGAGCACTTGCACTTTATGCGGAACAAAAGAAACTTCGGCAACCCGAATGGAACTGTTGACAAACTAGTGAGCAGCAACCAAATAGAGAATGAAAACGGCCACACAGACAGATGATATTATTTAAGCTTTCTTCCACTTTATTGTCACGTGGACTTCTTCAGAAAAACCAGGACGCCTCCCAATGTCCTGGTTTTATAGTCATAAGACAGGAAATGATGTTATAATCCTGAACATTGTAGTTTGCATTCAAATATAAAAGTGAAAAATACTAAAATAACACTTATATAAAACAAATTATTGTTTGTCATTACTAATTTTTAAAAAATTACATACTTTGGAAAACTTCCATTTCATCAAATTGTCAGTGTGAAACCTTGTTTGACATTATCGTATGTTTGTAACTCTAACCATTAGGACTTAATACATACATGACTGGCTGATACCTGGATATCTTGAAATCCAACAATACGTGTATGTATTTGTATATATGACAAACGTTGATATCGCTGAAAAAACTATTTTATAATAATGACTCCCTATACTGAAATACTTCGAGAACCTCTATGATAGATGGATGACTATCTAATATGGATGAATAATGATGTCAAAAATTGATCTGTCCGATGTGTCTCTCTTATTATTGTTGAACCATGTTGAAATGTAAGCATATCCATAGGGCCGTGCCTTTTGCTACCTACCTGACTCAAATGGTCCCATAAAACGGCCCTATGTGCGCTTCTAAGCGCCTCACTACTGACGTGCTGATGCCTACTAAGACACATCGCACTGTAAAGCACTACTCGCCGTTGTGACATACAAAAAAAGTGTCTAGGCGCCTGTCTATCCCCAAAACTGTGCTAGTGCACTCGCAACCGCACTGGTGTATATATATGTGAATATATGTGTTGTCCACTAACACAACCAAAGATATCAATATGTGTGAAATGGAACCGATATAGGATAATTAAAAAAGATGGTAACCAATCCATACGCCTATCCAATCTTGTTGCAAAAATATAATCATGAATTATTTAAGTTGTTAATTTTTTCGATTTTTGCAACAAGATTGGATAGGCGTATGGATTGGTTACCATCTTTTTTAATTATCCTATATCGGTTCCATTTCACACATATTGATATCTTTGGTTGTGTTAGTGGACAACACATATATTCACATATATATACATCAGTGCGGTTGCGAGTGCACTAGCACAGTTTTGGGGATAGACAGGTGCCTAGACACTTTTTTTGTATGTCACAACGGCGAGTAGTGCTTTGCAGTGCGATGTGTCTTGGTAGGCATCAGCACGTCAGTAGTGAGGCACTTAGAAGCGCACATAGGACCGTTTTATGGGACCATTTGAGTCAGGTAGGTAGCAAAAGGCACGGCCCTATGGATACGCTTACATTTCAACATGGTTCAACAATAATAAGAGAGACACATCGAACAGATCAATTTTTGACATCATTATTCATCCATATTAGATAGTCATCCATCTATCATAGAGGTTCTCGAAGTATTTCAGTATAGGGAGTCATTATTATAAAATAGTTTTTTCAGCGATATCAACGTTTGTCATATATACAAATACATACACGTATTGTTGGATTTCAAGATATCCAGGTATCAGCCAGTCATGTATGTATTAAGTCCTAATGGTTAGAGTTACAAACATACGATAATGTCAAACAAGGTTTCACACTGACAATTTGATGAAATGGAAGTTTTCCAAAGTATGTAATTTTTTAAAAATTAGTAATGACAAACAATAATTTGTTTTATATAAGTGTTATTTTAGTATTTTTCACTTTTATATTTGAATGCAAACTACAATGTTCAGGATTATAACATCATTTCCTGTCTTATGACTATAAAACCAGGACGTTGGGAAGCGTCCTGGTTTTTCTGAAGAAGTCCACGTGACAATAAAGTGGAAGAAAGCTTAAACAATATCATCTGTCTGTGTGGCCGTTTTTATTCTCTATTTGGTTGCTGTTCACTAGTTTGTCAGCACTTGCACTTTAACTGAAACATACATGAAGTTTTGGCGCCAAAAAGATTTTAAATGTTCTGTATTTTGAATGTAACAGCTGTTCTGAAGAAGTTTGCGTATTGCAAATGAAAGCGCTAAACAGCAGTGTGTATATTAGCATGAAATTATTTGATTCTGGTCTTTCATAATAAACTTTAAGATTGTGGATTTAATTTTCATGCCTTATTCGAGTATAGCCTGCATCTGGTTTCCCTAAACTAGCTGAGACGGTAAAGTGAACCGTCGTTTTTTGGTGTATTTAGACTGTGAGAGGGACAGTGCTGTCTCTGTGGGGTTTTCTTCATTTAGAAAGTCCTGGAAGTGCTCCTTCCATCTGACTTTGATCTTCTGTGAACTGACGAGATTCACTTGTGAAATATATCTGATGACTTTCTTCCTTACCTTTTTGTCCTTATCTTGCAATTTGATAGAGTTTCTTTATGCCATCTATGGGGTTACTTTCTCGATGCTCATAGAGTGCTTCTCATAACTTGTTCTTTACTATTGCAGCTGTTCTCTCAGCATGTTTGCTAGTCAGCCAGATAATGGTTCACATTTTCTATCTCCCCTTTTTTCCTGCCCTCCTTTCATTTGATAACCTCCTGGATCTCTGCATTCTACCATCAGCTTTACTTGTTTGTCTTTTTGGCTTTTTCCAGTTAGGGGTCACCACAACAGAACTCCGGTCCACTAATGATTGGCAGTAGATTTTTATGGTGCCGAGTTTCCAGCCTAATGCCCAACCTTCAGCAAAGGCACACCCATTCACGCATGTCTTTCGGAGGCCGCTCGACCGTGGGGAGGACATGCAGACTCCACACAGAAGGCACTCCAGCTGAGAATCGAACAGGAAAACTTCTTGCTGTGAGGCAACAATGCTACCGCTGCACCACCGTGGCTTGTAATGAGCTTTATTTCCATACCTGGCTCAGATACATGTTTCTATAGGCTTGTTTAGAGACATTACCATTATTGTTCAACTCCTCCTATTGCCTTTTCTTCCTTAGTTGGAAGAACCCCAAATATTTCCTTCAACTCTTGTAGTTTTGCTCTGGTCACCTTCCAGATCTTTAGAATACATCTCAACTGTGCAGATTTGCACAGAATGTCCAGATTTTTGCCTCAGAATTTCAGTGTGTTCCTCATAAAATCTGTGGTTTTCTGGTAAATTAATGGGATGATCTGAGGAATGAAATCCCTAAATAATGACATACATTTATTTGAGTTTCTAACTTCATATTCATTAGAAAATGAATTTTAACACAAACCCTGTTATTCTAGCTACTTTCATAGTTTATAAGAGTAATATTTAAAATCTGTCCCTATTTTTGGACCTTTGTCCTACCATTTTGCCAGGCTTTGTCCAGATTTATTGGGCTAAGAGGTTGAAAGGTATGCTCAGACTAGTACAAGCCATGTGTTTTCTGTAATATATAACAGGTCAGGAGAGGAGTTTCCGTCATCTCCTTTCTCAAATTACTCCCTTCATACTTTTCATTTTTCTCACTAGAACTTCATCTCAGACGCATTGACAGTAACGATGCTATACTTCAAAAGTGGCAGTTGCTAATTCTGGTGCCAAGTGGCTGTAATAATTTGAAACACCCAGTAGATCAATACTTGCGAACTGATAAACCTCACTCAAAAATAGTTAACTTTTGATATGTACACGTGTTGGCTAGCTTTGTGCTCTTTCGGTGCAAGACACATCCCTCACCATGTAAGCCTGCTTCAAAAGTTTATAGGGTACAACATCAACTGTTTCTTGCAGCTCTACAAAAAACATTCTTCTGTCACACAAAGTTGAAATTTTGGCATTTTCTTTTCTCTAATTTATGAATATTGTTTTATTAAAGAAAAATCATGATAATGTTGATTATTTACCTTTCTCGTAGCTATATTTTTGTGATAATTCATCTTATGTTTTTCTGGGTTTTAGCAAATGAGTACAATAGTGTTCTGTTGAATTCATTTTCTGTCACTGCTGAAATAGACCAAAATGCAGCCATATGTGCTTAAATGTCTTTAAAACTTTTTGCAGATGTCACTAATTTTGTGGGTAGCTGTATCAGAATCCAAAACGAACTGTATTAGAGAACATGTATTATAACTTTCATGCATGTAGCTATTATGACTGTAATCAACATATGCTTATTAATATTTGTTTATTTTATTTTTTCTTTTGTACAATGAAATACTTAGAGTTAAGGAAAAGCCCTAGCAAAATTGTTCTGCTTTTGTTTTATCAACAAGAGTTTGTTAAATGGCTTTTTTGTCTTTTAGAATTACAATCTGATTAAATGGGATATTTGCTTAAGCTTGCCAATTAATGATGGTTATTCAGTTTCAAAAAGGTATGCTGCCCAGATACATTTTTTATTTATGGTGGAGGGGGCTATTTTTGAGAGAGGGGAGCAGGAGCTGCATTGTGCCTAGTATCTCGGTTGCTAGTATCTATGTGGAACTGTCTTATGTGTTATATTAGTAAAAATAAATACACATTTGAATGTAACTGTTTGGTACTAAAATGTATGCTACTCAGGGTTCAGACAACATAGGTTAGTACTAGGCTCACTGCCATTTTGGGCTGCTTTAAGCATAGTCAATTACCTCTTATAAGAATCAAACGCTGCATCTTGCATCTGCAAAGTAAACACCTTAACCATTACACCAACCTCCCACCTTAAATGCTATTGCCTATATCAGTTGTTGTTGTTTGTCTTTCAGCTTTTCCCAGTAAGGGGTCACCACAGCAAAACTCCGGTCCGCTAATGATTGGCAGTAGATTTTTACAAAACGCCGAGGTGCCAGCTCGACACTCAACCTTCAACGAAGGCACGTCCATTTACGCACACATGTCTTTCGAATGCTACCCAACCATGGGGAGGACATGCAGACTCCACACAGAAGGCACTCCCAAGCCCAGCCGAAAATTGAATGGGAGAACCTATTGCTGTGAGGTAACAACGCTACCACCATATCAGTATAAATAACTAGACTTAAGCTAACAGCACACTGTTAATTCTGTGACTAGAAGGAATGAATGATATCATAGTTACATATATTGTCCTACGGCCTCCCTCAGAAAATGTATCCAATTAGCCTGGATATGTTTTCATTAATGAAGAAAACCTAGGACTTGAACTATGTTTATGTAAGCACATATTGGCCATATATAAACAAAGTACTTAAACTCTGGAAACAACATCATTTACATATAGCAAACAATGAAGTTTGCAGGAAGAAACCACCTTAAACTGTAACACTGCATTAATATCAATTACTAGAATAATTTGGATTTAAGATACAAAGGAAACATATTTAAATAATGCCATGCATGATAATAAAACAGAAACAGTCAAATAATAGAATGTATGTGCTTAACAAAAATTCAGCATCAGATAATGAGAAAGAGGATTTATACACATTTTGTTCTTTAGCTTTCATCATGTGACATCAAATTTGTATCAAGAGAGACCTACTGTCTACAGACAGGTGACCTCTGTAAAGAGTTGACCTTTATGTTGAATTAAGCACACTTCAAATGACAAATATGAAAGGTTTCAAGATACAAAGGCCAGCACAATTTCAAGAGATTTGGTAAATAGCATGAAAACTAACATTTCAAGATTACACGGCATGCACTGTTTATTCTTGTGAAATGTCTTTCCAAGACCTTTTCTGTCAACCTTGCTGCATGCTGTGTGTTAATAATGCATTACAACATCACACAGGATTTGAAAATGTAGTTGACCCATATATAAAACAGACACATTTTCATTTCTAATATTTTTTAACTTGGAAAGGCCTGCTTGGTATCTGTGCAGCCTATTTACCAGGGTCAGCAATGGGCAATGCCCCATTAATATCCATTTACTATGGGAATCAATAGATTATTAGCATGCCTTACACAGTATGACAGTAGAGCAGATAGCTAATGTGAAGTGTAAATCAATATTGCTCCCACTGGACCTAGCAAGGCATATCTCTGGCACAGAAATTTAAGAACTGCACTCAATTTTTGTCTATAGCTCAAAGCAATGCATTCATGTTCACCTATGTGAAAAAAAAAAATAAAAAAACGTTAGCCTTCCTGTCCAGAGATTTATATTTATGCTTAAGGCCAAATGTGACAGGCTTTTGAATTTGTGTCATTTAGCATTGAAGACCGGCTGTATGTTGTGTATGAAAATGAGAGTTTTGCCACCAAGATGTGTCCTGACATTTCAGCACACTCAATCTTTATAATTATGGCAGAATTCAGGATGGGAGGAAAGAGACCTGCAGTAGATGGAGATTTACAAATCCCTCATTAAATTAGTATAGACCTTTGTTGTACAAATTTTTGCATAAGCCCAGCCATACCAGATAATTACAGAAAACTACTAAGATACCCCTTAAACTGTCTATCCAATGGTGTTGTCAGTATTTTTGTAAAACTGTATAAAAGTTTCTAAATTACTGACTTTTACAGTTCTCGTGCTATTGCTCTAGCAACAACATTTCCTTATCTATTTATCTAGAAAGACAGATATACATTTACATGTATATTTGTAGAGACCTGGACTTGTCTCTCCTACCCTGCTACAGGACTCATGTTAACACTTGTGGTTTTTGACTGGCTGTGTTCTGGCACAGTATACATATATGTATTACATCTATGCTATTATTAGACATGAGTTCAACATTATAAATCTTCAACATTATGACACTTCAGGATTTGGCATTTAGTATTATCCCTGGGATTCAGAGTTGGCTACCACCAATGGTAAGATGTAACATAGACATTTTCCTGCTGATAGTGACTCCTTTCGATTCAGAGACTGGCTTTCTGCAGTGAATCTACATGGTCTGTGTAATCATCACAGTGTTCAGACTCATTGGTCAAACTACATGTTAACGAGATATACTGTGGGCAGCCCATACTAATCAGTCATGTGTTTTCCCCTAGAAATGCCTATGGTAAGGTAACACAGCTGAGAGATTCAGATATTTGCTTGGCTGCATAATTCAGCACATCTGGCCAAGTTAATTAACTTGGACAAAATGTGGGTTCAGCCATTATTTTCAATAGGTAAAATCATGTTAGCAGTAACTTCAGAGTTTAGGTTGCAGGTAGTGATAAGGGTGTATGCATGTGGATATTTCTGTGTCTACATGTGTGAGTGTATGCAGAGAGATGACTGGTCTCAGGTAAGTCTGCTTGTGTGTGTGTGTGTGTATGAGTGTTTGAGTAGTCGCAGTTAGGTGGTTAGTTGGGAATATGTAGAGTGAGTCACAGCCAGATATACCACTAGGCAACCTAGGCAGTCGTCTAGGGCCCACTGGCTAGAAAGGGGTCTATGGCTAGGGTGTTGCCATAACTTTTCGTTTATAAAAAAAATAAATAAATTTCTACTTTAAGGGCATTTGTGCTTCTTTAAAAGAATAAACACCCTTTGACCTTTGCTTCTGTGCATGCATCATTGATACGTATACCACTTGTTGCTTTATATTTTCTGCATCTGCACACGCGGAATTTAAACATAACAAATGTTCACTCCTGTCACCTCAGCATCAGGATTAAGGTACAGCTTAATGTCAGGAGCATGTGTGCAATACCCTAGTTAGGAATAAGGAGTTAGTTAATTTACACAGGTTCAAAACCATGTAGCTTAGTTACAGAAGACAAGAGCCTGAGTCCTCTGTATCAACTAACAGAGTGCTTAAAGTGCATTTTCAAGCGAATGAGTTTCAGTGCATTTTCAAGGAATTACTTGTTTCAATGCAATTTCAAGGAACTGTGAGCTTCAAGGGAAGAGAAATTTGTTGCTGCTCATTCTGTCTATTTTCGATGTGCAGCTGTTTTTTTCAGCAAATTGTCATAATTGTTTGTGCTATAAAGCTTAACTGTTTTGGTAGTAGCACAACAGGTAGCATACTTGCCTTTTGATGTTGAAGGCCATGGGTACTACTCCCACACCATCTACATGGTTGACTGATATTGTGTTGTACTTTAAAGGGATGAGGGTGCTGCAGTCCTGGGTGTATCCTCCTTTGGATGCAATGCCTAATAACTATGAACCTGTTTTCAGTTTGCCACCCATTCCTTATTGCAATATTACCAACTTACTTTTTTATGTAACCTAGTCAATTTATTGTTCAAGGGCAGCAATCACTGAACTTGTAGATGAAACACTGAAATATAAAGTTTTTTGATAGCAGCATCCTGTTCGTTAGTTACAGATTTCTTTAATGTGGAATTATTCAGATGGCTTTTACTTCTACAGAGATTGTGCATATTGACTGATATTGAGTGGCCTTTTATGGTTGAAATGTTCTGAAATGGGCAGTTTTGCCATTATTGGTTCATACAATTTGTTTCATTACTTACTGGATAAAATCATCAAAACTACAAATTTAAAACACACTCTAAAAAGTAGTGCTGTATTATACAAGGAATATAATTTAAAATAACCAGGAAGGTGAATCAGAGAACACATTCATGTCTGTATGGACCATGCACACATTTGGTAAAAATGTATGCAAGGGGTCTAAGGTCTGAAAATATCCTGAAGGTTAACTTTATCCACGACTGGACTGATGCATTTTCTTTGAATATAGGTTTCAATTCAATTTCAATGACTGTTTCAAGGGTAGAGAATTTTACTTTTAATGCTAAGACTGTTTTCATCACAAGACTGTATTGTTTTGTTTAGCAATTGTCTATCAGTGTTTGTGCTAATAAAATTTGAAATAAAAGTTTTAAATTAAATTCAGATATATGTAATCATTGTAGAAATAAAGAAAAAAATAGTATGTGCACTGACAGGTTTGAAGAGTGTTTATGATAACTGGGGAGAAATAGTCAAGTAATGAGACTCTGTAATGGCTGCAGGGAGAAAGAGGGGCCTGCTGTGTGTGTAGGGGGCCCTGACCCATTACACTGGCTAATGACCATTTCACTAAGATCTTGCTCTCGAGCAAGTGTGTGTGTGTGTCTGTGTGTGTGTGTGTGTGTGTGTGTGTGTGTGTGTGTGTGTGTGTGTGTGTGTGTGTGTGTATGTGTTTGTGAGTGTAATTGGGTGGGAGGTGATCTGCTGTGAATGTCTGTGTATATGGACGGCCTGTATATGAGTCTGTATATGTCAGGGGGGTTGCCATACCTCTAAGCTCCCCTAGACTAGCAAGTAAATCATGAAATATTGGGAGGGGCCACTAAGTACCAAGAAATTGTAAATCACACCAGAAGTCACTTAAAATATTTAATAGATTAACAAGAGGACTTTGCACCAAGTAAGGCATACTGGGGAGCACTACACACTAGGGGATTTCAAATGTTACTCTTAGTCACTTTAAAATTTAATAAAACAAGGTCTGTCAGCACAAAATGTGTATGGAAGGAACACTAGGCACCTGGAACAGTGTTTAATTATTACCCTAAACACCTTACAAGGATGCAAATTACATATCTTTGGCACAGAAAGTAGCTCATTAACAAGGCTAAGAGCTTTAATCCTCTGGGCTAACATAATAAATAGTTCCTCTTGTATTCTGATGTGTTTTCTTAACAATAAAATGTATGAAACTCTAGTGTCTGGTATAACTGATTGTAACAGTCCATGAATTTTGAGGTACAGGGTAGGTACAAGAGGCATAATAAGGGGCTTTCTGTACAATCAGTGACATTTGAGAGGGAAAGGGGTGTGTTTGAGTAGTTGACTGATATACCTCTAAACATTCATGCTTATGACTTCTAGAAAAAGCTGGGAGTACAGTAGATGACAATGGAGGACATTTTAAATACTACTCTGACTCAGTAACACAGTAATGCAGTTTCTGAACAATAGGAAGAAGGAAACTCTAATGCCTGTCATAGACTGTCCCTGGGATTCAGCAAGCAGCCATGCAGGAATAAGTTATTCCTGCATGGCAGGGATCATTCCTGTTCAGCACGGCAGTGTGCCATGCATATGTAGGAAGGCAAGCTGCCGTGCTCTAAAATGGACACAGTTCCATGTACGAGTGCAGGGGGGGTGTAAGAGCAGCGCTCTCACAATATACATGACCCCTGCACTCCAGAATTGCATTTCAGCAATTTAAAATGAGCGAGAATGCTTGTAACACCCCCAACCCATCAGGATAACAAATCTGGTCAAAGCCATAAGGGACAATCGTCCCTACCAAGACAAATGTTGTCAGAATAATAGAAGTAGCATAAACACATAGCGCACACCTCCCAATCCATCAGAGTAAGGAATGTGGACAAAGCCAAACGGGACAATCGTCCAACAAAGCAGAAAGTTGATAGAATAACAGGTTCACCATTAGCAGGGATATTCTGAAGGGTACACATAAAATATGCAATAAATATTTTTTTTTTTTATAAATGCGATAAAGTTTAAGCGCAGCTGCATGGGTGTGCCCATTGCTTAGCTATGCTTAGTCTAGCTTAAATAGCAGAAGAAGTTAAATAGCAAGAGACAGCCAGCGCAAGAGCTATTTTAATAGTGTAGTGGTTAGAACATATGCTTTCTATACAGCTATTCCCGGTTCGATCCCCACTGCAACCAATTTGCATTTTACATGTGAAAACAGTATATAAACAAATTAGCTACTAAATAATATATATTTGTTAACCAGAGTACTGTATTAGGTCCAGATGTGAGGTGTCAGTTTAATAAAGTTGTGAAACCCCCATATAAACACAAGTTCCCCATACGGTATAGTCACACATGAATAAATGTAATGAAAGCACATTAGAGGATGTCAGGGACAGTAAACAAATTTATAATATATAAAGAATGATGAATCAATGCCATACAGCAGATAGTATATAAAATAAAAAAATAAGCAATCCTAAGCATTGCACAGCTCTGCTTACCAGGTGTAAGCATTGTGTAAATATGACTGCTAAGCAAGGAGTAGCCAGCTAAGTGGATTTGCCCATCAGTATGCAGTTCTAAACCTGTCCCTTTAAGCACTGCCAACCTTAGCTAAGCAGGTGTGCTCGTAGCTTAGCTTAGCTCAGCATATTCAAAGCTGTCCAATCATGGCAAAGGGTGGGAAATTGGCTGTATTTAAACCTGACAGGTGGGAATACAGCTCATAACTGGTTGCAGCTTGCCACTGTAGGCAGTATGGCAGGAGTTGGTGAAAGCATGCACTTCCATGCACAGTGCTGTGGCATACAGGAGTCCAAGGTCATGGTAGAACTCCTGGTACAAAACCATGATGAGAGACTGCTGCAGGACCAGTACTAAGGCTCCCAATATAAAGCAAAAGCCTGGGACCGTCTCGCCTGTGATCTCACCAGTGCCACTGGTATCCCTCAGACTGGTGAGCAGGTCTGCTATGCCGACTTGAAGCAGAGAAAGAGGGAGATCATGGATGAGTGGGTCCAAGAAACAAGGCAGAGAGGTGATGTCCCAGCAGTGTGTAAGTACTCATACCAATAACTGTTTACTAATGTCCAGCCTGTGTATATGATGGATAGGTATGCCTAAATATTTCTCTATTTCCTTTACAGCTGCAGCTGAGTGGGCTGTGAATCAGGAAGCCCATGCTAGTAGGCTGCAAAGGCTGTGTTGCGAGGCTGGTGAGTAACAATCCTGCTTGTAGTAGTCATACCAAATAAATATAAAGTAGTTGAAAGTCACCTGGAAGTATAAAAACTGTGTATGGGTTGTACTGAATAAACCAGACAATATGATAGTAATAGTCCCATATAGGTCATATTTAAATAAAACTGCAACTGCCTAGCAATAAAGCTCTAAATCCTGGACTGGTGTGTTTACTCTGGCATTGTATGGCATTTATTGTAATTAATTAGTAACTGATTAGTAATGTTGTGTTAACCACTGTTACCAACACTGTGCTACATAAAACAATGTCTAGGAATGTCTGTATAAGATTGTACAAGGTCAGATTGTACAACCAAGAGAGACATAGACAAAAAACACTGAAAAACTAAACAGCAATATCCAAGTAGCACACTCTGCTGAAACTTAAACTTGTGTTTTTAGCAGACACAACCATGGTTCGAATCCTGGGAGTGGTAGTAAGCTGTATGCATAATCACACCTCTCAACTGTACAGATTTTTTCAGAATGTCCAGATAATTGGCTCATATTTTCTGCCTGTTCCTCTGCCCCCCTGTCAAATCAGTGGGGTGATCGCAGAATTGTAGTTAGAAAATAATGACATACATTTGATTTTCAGACCTCAAAACCTTCAGAAAATGTATATTAAAACAAATCTTGTCACTCTAGCAACTATCCAATTTTATGAGAGCAATATTCAAAATATGTCCCTATTCGTAGCCCCATGTTGTCAAGCTTTGTCCAGAGTGTGTGCAGTAAGAGATTGAGATGTATGTGCATAATATTAACTCAGAATCTGGGAATATGTGTAGAAACAGTCAGGTAGTGTTAACAAGCATTCCCTCCACAAGTCTACCAGGTAAGAAATGTAGACTTTAGCTATAAGACAGTTGAAGTACACACTGTGTACAAACATACCACTGCCCAAACCAAGGCCATAGGGTATTCTAATAATACCTGTACCTTAATCATTAGGGCAATGATCATTAAAGTTGTGAGTAGTACAAGGATATATAAATTCTTAATTGACATCCCCCCCATATCTACAACAATAATCTAAATACACAAATCAACGGGTATGTTTACACCAAACCTACTGTTGGGACATATGTCTTATTGTTCAATAAATATTGAAATGTGTTTCTATTAATGTTCCATGTTGAAATACTATCATTGGTGGCCTGTTGCTATCAATGTAACTTGCATGCCATTGTAATGGCCACTGTGGTTTCATATATGCATGTGTTCTGTTTGCTATGCAACTATCAACTCAAACGAAACAGCAGCCTATAGTTAAGCCACAACTATAACCAGTAAAATGAAATGCAACTGTTCCAAACCTGTTGTTTTAGGTTAATGTGATTATCTATGCATGCTGTTATAACTAATCATGGCAATCTGTTCCCAAAAATAAATTTTGCCCCATACATAGCTGTCAGTTTTGCACACGTGTCCACTGGACACATGTAATCTGGTCTAATTGGCTTTACAACACATTATTTTTGTCCTCAGGGATTTGAGTGTCCAAATCTACCTGCAAATTCAGTATACATGCACAGCTGTTGCTGTAGAAGAAATGGACAGCTATGGACCTTCCCTGCACCCATACTACACATGCCTAGCTACTTTCCCTATTGTCTTTCCTTCTGCATGCCCCCTTTCTCACCACTTTCATATCACCCCTTTTTTCCTTTCTTTTAAAGAAATTAGCATGGGGGTAAGCAGGGGTAAACACTTTTAAGAAGTAGTAAGTGGGATTAAGCCTGATTGTGTGATGCTAAGGAATGCCTACACAGATTAAGCACTTTCAGGCTGTCTGTAAGCTTATTTAACTGAAAGTTAGCATTGCTTACCGCCGGACAAACCCGCTTACAACTGCTTAAAATGCCTTAATCACTCTGTATCCAACAGTCCTTGTGCATGTGTATATATATATATATATATATATATATATATATATATATATATATATATATATATATGTATATATATATATCTATATATATATATATATATATATATATGTATATATATATATATATATATATATATATATATATATGTGTGTGTGTGTGTGTGTGTGTGTGTTTATATATATATATATATATATTAAAGGTTTACTATCAAAATTTCAAACCGCACTCCATCGACTGTACTATCGTCGAACACGGAAGTTCGAAAACGGGAATGTCGAAGTCAAAAAAACAATCTAGGAATGGGTTTTAACATGGGGCGAGGTAGGGGAGATGTTTTTAGTTCGGAATAATACTGAACACCTACCTCTACCCATGTTAAAACCCATTCCTAGATTGTTTTTTTACTTCGACATTCCCGTTTTTGAACTTCCGTGTTCGACAATAGTACAGTCGACGGAGTGCGGTTCGAAATTTTGATAGTAAACCTATATTTTATATATACATATATATATATATATATATATATATATATATATATATATATATATCTATATATAAAACACATATGCCCATCATATGTAGTGGAGTCATACCTCAGCACCAATAGTCACAACCTCTTAGTGCAAGGGGATGTGATGTAAGTATTGCAGGTATAAATGTAGAATGTTGCTACAGTAATGGGTTGTATCAACAGACATGTTGTGTGGGAAGTCAGTTCTGATACTGACATGTACACCATCAGTTACTAACAGACATCATAAGATCACCATAGTGAAGTACCACACAAATCACAGTAATGATCATGTGGAATACAGCAGAGATATGACCAATAAACATGGACAGTGTGACACAATCTGGTCAGTCCAGAGGTATACACAGAACTCCTTAGTGCAAGACATGTGGACCAAGCCTGGCAAAGTGGATGTTTACAGCCATGTAAATGGGGATATCGCAAAAATACTGGAATAGATAAGCTCACACAGTTGATGCATTCACACACTCCTGTCTGTCCTAACACATATTAACCAGAGGAGCAGAGGTCCCAAGCCCACATACTTCCCACTAGTTAGTCACATACATCTTCACAGCATCCCACTGCTTTTTCAGAAATACACAACACTTATGGTGGCCAGGCGACAGTACATCTGACACATATCTGGACATATCATCACACTAGGTAAATACACTGAGTTGCTAGGCATGTCACAAAGCACTGTGCAAACTACAGGCAGACTGCCACAACACTGATCCGAGTTTTCTATGCGTAAATACACATGTACTTGAAAGTATAGCATGCACTACAGGCATGTAACAGCATGGAGTAACAGACAGCAGTGTGAAAGTGCATACCAACAACCTATCTCAACACAGTCACATTATAGTAAGCCAATGGACTGTGTGAACAAAATCATCCTCATATGTGCCACTCACACACTAACCCTACATATACTGGCCCAATACACAGTGTAGTCTAATGCCTGACTGTGGTATGAGACATGTCTCAGTCTGGCCCTACAAACATATACACTGATAGGGTACCAGAAACTGGAGCAGCATGCAATGTCAGATAAAACAGGACCAAGAATGTCAGATAAAACAGGACCAAGAACAATGACATCTACCACAGTCTGTACACAGGCCAAGTAACATATTCACAATATACACTCTGTCAACAATCACCATAAGTACACAGACATCACTGCTTTACAGACTACAACAAAATGTCCAGGTTTTGTCCTCAAATATAAGGCCTACTATACATAACATGTCTATCAGTCTGATATCTCACTGGCTTGTTATCAGGTATGATGTCAGTAAATAATGATATATTGTACATATGCACCTCTTACTGCAAGACATATGGACAAAGAGTGACAGACTTGGGGGACAGAGGCACAAACATAGGGCCAATATTGACATATTGCTGTGATAAACTGAGAAAATTCCTGGTGTAGCAGGGTTTGTTGTGACATGTCTCTTCTGAGGGATATGAAGTCAGTACCTTACATGGATATCACCATGCACTGATTGCAATCATTAGAGTATGCTACTGCATTTCTAAAGATAGGAAATATGTGAGTAACACACCACATGTAAGACTCCAGACTCTGGCCAGTCTGCAGATAGCCCTACAGGTGAGAGTTCCCTCAACCACATAACACTGTCATGCCAGACTTTAAATCATGTAGAAGAGCCATATCCACACAAACCCTGTTAAACCAACATTACTTCAAATGTAGAACAGTGATACTTACATTCTGTCCCCATGGCTGGAACATCCCCCTTCTGTTTGTTGGCCTGTCTCCACAGTGTATGTTGTAAGGGCTATTTCCAACTACCTTCTGTATGCTGTTTGTCAGACACCCATATGAAGTCCTGCTCACAGTGAAGGAAAAGAGCCAACACCCACACAAAGAGCTTAGTTATAGGAGTGTGCTTCCATGCAATTGGCTATAGGAATGATACCACAGCTGATCACGAGCATTACTTACAAAACTCAAGCTGCTGCCTGTGCAAAACAGATGTACTTTTCCACATCCACCAGGGAGAGAGAGAGAGAGAGAGAAGCATGCTTTTTTTATGATCCGTGGGTGTAGAGTGGTATTTGGGTATTATAACGGTTGCCTATATTGTTTACTAATCCATACTGTCACATAGTAATTGCATATGGCTGTAGACATTTATGGCTGAGGATTGTCTACAACAACCTCTACAGTGTTTGAAAACTGTTGGCCTTGTAATGTGGACTTTGGGACATATAGGTCCTCAATATAATGATGGAGCAAAACCTACACTGCAATGGATCCTGTCATTACACAATCACCCCACCACCCACATAGGATACTGATGACACACACACACACATTTACTAGTACTGAGTTTCAGACCCCTACCTGACTATGTATTATTATTACAGTGTTATGCAACTATTGCATGTGCCACAGAGATTACATGCTGGAGTGCTGTCCAAAGGTATCTTTGAAGGTGAGTAATATTAGCAACAGTGCTAAAGGAAGGGTAAGGGAAGTGGAGTAAGTGTGAATGTCCAAAAAAACAAGTGTCAACAAAGACACACACACGCTTTCTCAGAGAAACACACAAATTATCACAGATGGCAGGAGCAGGATTAGAACTCCTACCTAACTAGTTTGCTATACTACAGTATTATGCAGTTTTTGAAAGTGCCACAGAGCTTATATGGATGAAACATGGCCAAAGGGATATTTCAAGGTGAATGACATCAGCAGGCATGCTAAAGCAGGGCAATGGGAGGTGTAGTGAGTGTGAAAGGCTTCAAAATCATTAATCTCCACCCCACCCCACCCCCACACACACACACACACACACACACACACACACACACACACACTTGCCAGTACTGAGATGCATAGATTCATTGCTTCAGAGGTGTGTAGTAGGTGAATGGGCCTGAAGGCTGTACAAGGCTAGGCAAAGGAAATACCTTGGCATCAGGCCACATGACAATAGTCTCCAGTGTGGCTCATGGGTGTAGTCCCTGGAGTGGTCCCCTGGGGTGGGTATTGTATTCACCATCCACTCATCTGGGTTACTATTGTGGGTGGCCAGTGATGTGAACTGCTTCCCATGTATGTGATCTACATTCCATAACATGGACAGTGTCTGGGTTGTGCACATGTCCTACATGCATGTTCTTTGATGTGTAGAAGTGTACTTGAGGTCTCTGGGGCATGTTGTGTGGACAGATAGTTATCTTCTGATGTAGCATTCCTGACCTCATTTGGTGAGACTGGACTATGGAAATGAGGTCGTGCTTGCACCTACATTGACAGCATGATGCAGGCATTCAGTGGAGTTAGTGGCATCTGTCCATACAGGGCATGTGTATAAGGCATGGTATTCCCTTTGTCGGTTACATTTGCAGACTCTACAGTTGTTGCAGGCATCCAGTGGGGAACATAGCAAAAGGGCCACTGCAAGCATTTATTTGCCTACTGTGGGAATGGAACAGGGTGCCATGTCCTTTTACTTGCTGGATAGCACACAATCAGTCAGGAGATGTAACACATCCCAGTACTTTCTGATGTCAGTGGCACTGTTCATAGGTTCATAGGTAGGTAGTAGGCTATTGGCCCTAGTGCCTATATAAGTCTAGCCAAAAAGGTACCCTGGCTTTCGCCACCTAAGAAAAGTATTTTCCTGTGCCCCTGTCGAGCAGAGCCACAGAGGTGATCACCGGGGTGAAATTATCACTGGGGTGAAATTCCTATTTCCCATCCAATCAAGTGGATTTTTCTTGAAGATTGCTAATGAAGAGCTTTGTTTGATATAGATAGGTAGTTTTTCCAGAGTATGGGAAGTCTCTGGGACAGGAATCTATCCCTCCAGCATGTTCTGTTTATTGTGGTGACAAGGTGTAGGTCCCTAGAACATGTAGCTCAGAGGGATTGGGATTTCTTTAAATGGAGCATGTCCAACAGCTCTGGGTTTGACATAGCGTTGTATGTTAGGCAGAAAGCATGTAACCTATCTGCCAGGATGTTGGCAATATCAGTTGGTTCTGCATATTTAGTGCCCTTGTGCTGTATCTCAGAGCATATTTGAGTGTTGCCATTGATATTCTTGGCATAGCTATAGAATGCTTTGTGGTTGTCTTTAGAATCAGTGGCAATTTTGTTTTCGTAACTAGCTGTAGAGGATTTTATGAGGGATCTCAACTTCTTACTGAGGCTGACCAGGGAGTTACTCCAATCATGGGACACACCTCTGCCTTTAGTGTTTCATTCCAGGTTAGATGGCCGAAAGGTGTGGTATGAATTATAGCCCGGTAATGCAGGGGTGCTCTCTGGAGCTTTGAACCAGGTCTCTGTCACTGCACAGATGTCGATATTCTCCATTTTAAGGATTGCCTCGAGTGAGTGAATTTTGAGGTTTAGACTTCCAGCATTGAGTAGCATTAACCTCAGATTTTGCTTGCTTGTACCTGTTACGGTGGCAATTTTGTCATTTGAACCTTGCCTGTAGTCAGCAGGCATGTAGCCCACTGCAATCACACCGTGGTTCTTATCTGTGAGGCAATATGCAGAGAACTACCAATATAGTGTTGTTGCCTAGCCAAGTGTGTTTGTGTATGAGACATGTGTGGAAAGTGTTCTCTGAGTAATAGAAGGGTTGCCTATATTGTTCACAAATCCATAATGTCACATGTAGGGGCTATGGATTGTCTACACCAGCCTCTCTGCTATTTGACATCTGTTGTCCTTGTAAGGTGGACATTGTGACATATACTAGGTTCTCAACATAATAAATTTAGCAAAACCCACCCCATAATGGATCCTATAATTACACAATCACAGCAACTTCCACACAGGATACTGATGACAGACACACACTTGCCAGTACTGAGATTCAACCCCCTACCAAGCTATGTATTGCTACTATAGTGTACTGCATTTATCACATGCACCATGGAGCTTATAGGATGGATGTTGTCCCAAGGTACTTCTAAGGCGAGGAAAATCATCAGCCCTTCTAAATACTGGCATTGGGTGATGTAGTGGGTGAGAGATCCCAAAAATAATTTTACCCTAAACATACATTTACATTTCCCAGGGGTGATGTTCAAACCTCTATCTAACAATCTTTATAGACCATTATGGTACACATTTACCACATGCACCGCTGACCTGACATAGTTTAGGGTTGGCAAAAGGTACTTCTGTGGTGGATGATATCTGCAGGACTGGGAAAGTCAGGCTCTGAGATGTGTACTGGGTGTAAATGGGCCCAAAACCTTTGCAGTACACACATATATATGTAAATACACAAACACTTGCCACAGAGGAGATTCAAACCTATACCTGTGTAGTTACTGCTATTACATTGCTCCACATTTATGGTATACGTCATGGAGCTTACATGTTGGAGAGCTCTCCACAGGTATCTTTGAAGGTGAGTGTCATCAGCAGCAGTGCTAAAGGAGAGATAATGGGAGAGTAGTAAGTGTGAATCTCCATAATATCAAGTATTATCAAAGACACACACACTCTTTCACACAAACACACACAGTTTCCATATCTGGGATTAGAAGTCCTACCTAACTAGTATGTTACACTATAGTTTTACATAGTTATTGCAAGTGCCATGGGGCTTAGGGGGCTGGCCCTTATCCAAAGGGGTATTTCAAGGTGACTGACAGCAGGCTTGCTAAAGTAGGGTTGATGGGAGGTGTAGTGACTGTGAATGGCCTCAAATCATTCATCTCTCCACACAAACACACACAGAGTTTCACAGTTACCATGTCTGAGATTAGAACTCCTACCTAACTAGTATGATACACCTCAACATTACACAGTTATCGCAAGCACCATAGAGCTTATGGTGCTGGCTCTTGTCCAAAGGGGTATTTTAAGGTGACTGACATCAACAGGCTTGCTAAAGTAGGGCAATGGGAGATGTAGTGACTATGAATGACCTCAAAATCATTCATCTCCACACACACACACACACACACACACACACACACACACACACACACACACACACACACATGAGTTTCATAGTTGCCATGTCTGGGATTAGAACTCCTACCTACCTAGTATGTTAAACTATAGCATTACACAGTTATTGCAACCGCCACAGAGCTTATGGGGCTGGACTTACTCCAAAGGGGTATTTCAAGGTGACTGACATCAGCAGGCTTGCTAAAGTAGGGCAATGGAAGGTGTAGTGACTGTGAATGGCCTCAAAATCATTCATCGCCACACACACACACACACAGTTTCACAATTGCCATATCTGGGATTAGAACTCCTTCCTAACTAGTTTGTTACACTATAGTATTATGCAGATATCACAAGCACCACAGAGCTTATGGGGCTAAGACTTGGCTAGAGAGTTATTTCAAGGTGACTGACATCAGCATGAGTGCTAACAAGGGCAACATGAAGTGCAGTGTGTGAGAATGGGCCATAAACCATTCATCTGGAAACAGACACAACACTCAGTCACACACAACTTTACATTTGACAGGACTGGGTATACAAATGCTAGATGAATACTGATTTGTACTATCATGTTACACAGTTATCACAAGCACCACAGACACTGTAGGGCTGAGGGCTACCAAAAGCAATGTCTACAGTGATTGCCATTGGCACATCATGTGATATTGACCAATTGGATGTATGGTGGGTGGGACAGACCTCGTGATGGAAATCTCTCTATCACTGTCTGTCTCTCTCTTCCCCACATCTCTGTGTGTGTATGTTTGACATATTATAATGTGTTGCCCTTGGATATGTGTGAGTATTCCTATCCAATGTGTGTGCAAAGCATGAATGGTGTGCAATGTGGTGTGCGTGCACAGACATCTGCAACTGACAGATATGTATAGTCCACTGTTGTTGTCAGACATGGGCTTCATTTCTCTAAGTGTAGGAGCATGCCCAATATGACCTTCTTTATTGAGTGTGAGAATCCATTCCAGAAAGGTTGTACTCCAGTATAGGATTTGGTGTTCTACACCTACAGCTAGTGACCTGTTTCTGAAGGATATCTGTAGATAGGTTGGACAATATGGAGTCACAATGGGCGAAAGATAGTGGGATACTGTAACTATTGTGTCTGTGCTGCTTGTGTTACATGGTTGGTGTTAGCAGAGATATTCAGACATATGTACTGTTTTACACTGTGTTGTATTATGTCAACTACTGAGAGACATACTTATTTGCTCACAGTTATTTCCTGGGAATTACAAGATGAATGAAGCTGTGTCCAGTATTTTGGGCTGCAGCCTAGATGTTCTTGCACATTCATGCCATTCTGAAGGGGTAGCTGCAGACACCTACTGATGGGTCTGTGCAAATGGTCCAGCACCTTGGTACTGTGGTGGCTGAGGATGCTCTGCTTGTACATATATCAACGTAACAGAATGGCCATTTACTGCTGTGGCCATACCTCTCAGCTGTACAGATTCACCCAGATTACCCAGAGGCAGGGCTCATATATCTGGTCTGTTCCCCTTCACATTGTGGTTTATGAGCAAGTTTGTAGCCAGCCATTACTGGATTTGCAGGCAGGGGTAGTTTGGGCACACATCAGTGTTTCAGACTTCAGACACTCCATGACGTCCATGCTTCTACACCCCCCACTCTGTTATTATATCCTCTTCCTAACATTATGCGAATGATATCTGACAAGTATCCCTATAGTTGTCCCTTCATCCCAGCAGTATTAAGTGGATGGTCCACAGTTCATGCAGTAGGACATGGTGGGCCTTCTACTGAGATTTGTCAACATGGCTTGCATTTGTGCTCTGTGAACTGTGTTATGTTGTCATTTGGGACCTCATGAGATAACATACAGTGGCAGTATAGGTGAAGCACAGGCCTTTGATAGAGGACTGTAGAGCATTTGGCATGATGCAGGCCATCTGTAGCAGGCCAGTGCATTCTGTTACTCCTACATTCTCAGACTGTGTGCCACTGGATTCCCCTGGGGTGACAGGTTAAGTGTGTGAGGTGTTCATTGCAACAGTTCCTGTCCATATTAATCCATTGGTCAGCATGCTGGCAGAGTGCTGCTTACAGCTAGGGACACACCTGTATGGGACATCTCTTCAGCATGCTGCATTTTGTGGATATTCCCATACAGAAGTGGGGGTCATACCTTACTCATTCCCAACAGCAGGGATATGACCTTTGATAAAGCTATGGCTGATGGTGGGGTGAGCTGAGTGCACGTGTGATATGCAAGTTTCTTGCAGCTGACTCATAGATATACCTGGGACATTCTCCTTATGCTACCTTGTGCAGGGACATAGACAGTCTCTCATTACTTCATAACTGTGCTTTTTTGTGGTCTGCCTGTGATTGGCCAGACTACATCAGTATTCCATACTACACAGACAGTTAATGTGCTGCTAACCTGTATGTACAATTCCAAAGGTTTGTGCAGTTGACAGTTACATTTTATGCACTCTGTCTAGGGTACTTCCACCTGTGTACTGTGTGTATGTCTGTGCCCACATTCATGACATGTCCATCTTTCAGATGGTGACAGATACTGACATCTGGACAATGAGTATGGATGACTGCTGAATTGGGTATTACTGGAATGCATTGTGGTTGGCACTGCAGTTGTCAGAACATGGCCCTATCATCAACAGTACTGGCCATAGGCCACCAAGACACAACCTCCATGCCTACATGCTGACCACTTCCACACAATATAGAACACAACAACCTAACATATAGACAGGGGCAGCTCATGCTATAGGACTGCAGCCCCCCCACCTGTAGAAAGAATCAAAAACAAAACAAAAACAAATCGCGAGTCCCAGAACTCCACGCATGCATGCCTGGAGTTCCTGGAACTCACAGAACTTCATACTGCCATGTCAGCAGTCCGGATAGAGAGAAAGGCATCTCTGCCCTGCAGATGCCCAGAAGTCTGTGTGGTAACGACTGCACAGGATGGAAGGACCCCAGACTGCATCATCTGCAGGCTGGAGCCTACTCTCGCAGGGAAACTGGCTGTGAGGACAGTTGAGCTTTCTTGCAGGGAAGAAAGGAAATAGAAACCAGCCATTAGCTTGCATGGGAGGACATACTGTGTGTAGCCATTAGCAAACACTGAATGGAACTCATTTCATGTAACAGAGGGGTGTGTGTGTGTGTGTGTGTGTGACAGATATCTGCTGCATACTGGGTGAACAAGGTTCATTTGGATTTTCCAAATATAAAGCTGAACACTTTAAAAGCATTCTGAACCAAGGAATGAAAGTAACTTTGCATTTTATTACTTTCTTCTTTCTTTTACAGGTTTAAGTTCAGTAGATAAAAGGCAAGATTATAGAACAAAATTTTTCAACAGGAGACTATATCAGAGGATTTCATATCTTCTGAGAGCATGTTTAAATTAATACTATCTCTCTTTATGTTATTCTTATTCATCTTTCTCTCATTTCATTACGTAATAATACCAGTACTGTTCACTGCTGTATTCTTAATTAGTTCTGTTCCTGCCTATTCAAATGCAAAAAAACATAGGACCAGTTTGCCAGCTGAGAAACTTTCACATCAATGGCTATACCAGAAGAGGAAACGTTAATATTGGAGGGATTTTCTCACTTCACATTGGAGAGCCCCTCACTCAGCTTGCTTTTACTGAGCTTTGAGAAATAGCACTCTGCAAACAGTAAGAATGTTACTTTTGTTATTTGAAAACTGGTGGCATTGTAATAAGAGCAAAATACAAGCCTCCAGCTGTATAACTGCATCTTATCACACTTATAGCAGAATGATGCATTATACATGCTGGCCAAGTAATAAACTATGTCAGTTACTTTCAGGCAAAGAATATACAACACATAAGTTGTAAGTATAGATGCTGTTTAGCTGGGATTAATATGAGACAAGCAATGAGATTAAAATCAAGCTGGTAGACAAAATGCAAATCACTTGTTTAAGCATCTTTACTTTATGTCCTTAATGCATATACAAGCAAAGGGGAGAAGGAAATAAATACTTTAGCTTTAATCCACATTACCTGGAATCCCACTTCATGTAGCATGTGCAGTGAGTCATGCATAGCCTTAGCCATACTTGAGAAGATTTTATTGTTCCTTTACTATTTCCTGACAACAAAAATACTTCACATTCACATTAAGTGTAGAGTGCTTATTTATGGAAAATATACAAGCATTTACTTTTTCTAGCTTCTCTTTTTATGGGCTTTTACAAATATTCCTCCTACGCTGCTGTGTAATTATCATATTTTAGATTTAAATCGAAAATTATCAGACAAACAAGGGGCTAAAAATGTTACAAAAAAAACTTTTACTAATAAAATCATTAAGGAATAAATGTGCTCTTTCCTTGAAAAAGAAGCATGAAATTTGAAACATGGGGCACGTGCATGGAACTTGCAGGTTGGTTATTTATTTATTATTATTAAATTTTTTTAGGATTTCCTTAGGCTTAGGCATTCATACATTTTGGGAAGCTGTCACTGTCTAGACTAGCAGCCCATGACCCACTTCAGCCAGCCTTGCACTTTATGAGTTTAACTCATAAAGTGACACTTTTTCCTAAAACAAGTACTTTTACTGAAGTTGTTGCCAAGATATATCGCACTCACTATCCCACCAACTCAGAAATACTTGTTTGTTGTACTACCTCTATAAAACAAATGAAGTGAGTAAAGGATGCTCTACTAAAAATAGAAGACAGACTTGCTTTCATGCAAGGAAGAAAGTAAACTAGATCTCCATAAAGTGAATTTCTTGTTATGGATACATAAGTTAAGATTACTGAAATGTGTTTTTATAAGAAGGAATTAGCTAGATAAGTGTTGAAAGACAATTTTAATAACACAAATATATTTTTCTTTTCTCATTGCAAATTATTATTATATGGAGGTAGCAGAAAGAGCAAAGAGGTTGTTGGGGTTTTATGGATAGCAATTTGCAAACCATTCGTTGTGAATTTTGGAAAACTGAATCCATGAAAATACATTTTCACTGTATTCTATAACACTTCCAATATCCTTTCTCAGACATATGAGAGTATTCATAGATTTCTTATCTTAAAAGCAGCATTTTCATTTTAGCAGATTTTTGCCTCATGTTTGTTTTGTTCCTCATAAAATCTATGGTTTCTGTATTGTTGTTTTTTTTTGACAGTTAGTGGTGCAGCATTGCTGCCTCACAGCAAGAGGTTCTCCGGTTCAATCCTCGGCTGGGGTGCCTTCTGTGCGGAGTCTGCATGTCCTCCCTGTGGTCGCGTGGGTTTCCTCCGGGTGCTCCGGTTTCCTCCCACATCCCAAAGACATGCTGCAGGTGGATTGGACACTCTAAATTGGCCCTAGGTGTGCGTGTGAGTGTGCCTTCTGTGGAAGGTTGGGCGCCGGGCTGGCAACTCGACACCGTAAAACTCCACTGCCATTCAATGTGCGGACAAGGTGATCCGCTGTGGCGACCCCTAACCGGGAAAAAGCCGAAAGAAGAAGAAGAAGAAGAAGAAGTGGTGCATTGGTAGCATTGTTGACTAACAGCTACCGACTCGCTGGTTTGATTCTTGGCTGGGGTGCTATCTGTGTGGACTCTGCATGTCTACAAAGATATGTGTGTCAGGAGTGTTTCTTCCTGGGCCTCCACTGAAAACTGGCTTTTCTTCCAAGTCAGACTTTTCTGGTTAACAAATGCTAAATAAATAAAAATAACAGCCATTTGAATTTCAGACTTCATATTCTTCAGAAACTATATGTTAACACAAAACCTTTTGTTCTAACAATTTTCTAAGTTTATAACATGGATATTTAAAAATTGTCCCCGTTTTTGGGACTGTATTCCCCCATTATTGGCCTCTTCCAGGTTTTTTGTGCTAAGGTTGAGAGCTATGGTGAGAACTGAATTCACTGAATATGTTTGGGGGCTGTATTCCCCCCGCATTACTGGCTTTGCCCACATGTTTTTTTCTAAGAGGTTGAGAGCTATGGCGAGAACTGAATTCATTGAATATGTTTGGGGGCTGTATTCCCCAATTATTGGCTTTGTTCAGTTGTATTATGCTAAGAGGTTGACAGATGTGGTGAGAACTGAATTCACTAAATAGTAACCATTTAAGTTTCAGTCTTCATCTCTTTCACAAAACAGCTGATTTGGCATAGTGGTATGTTGCTCTGACTGTTTTGCACAGGGTCCGGGATTCAAGACTAGGCAGTGAAATGTATAGTGGTAACACTGCATTTTTTTCTAGCAACTTTCCAACATTATACAAACAATGTTTAAAATGTGTCCCTGGTTTTTGCCCCCCCCCCCAATACATTTTGGCTTTTTCCAGATTTCTTGTGCTGCAAAGTTCAGAGATACAGCTGAGTGTCAAGTAGATTTTACAAGGAGCAGCAGGGGAACAAAATTTTAGTGCTGCTTATGGTGAGGCTGATTGCATTGTTAATAGCACAACAGGTAGTATGCTTGCTTTTGATGCAGAAGGCTGTGGGTTCTACTCCCACAGTAAATGCATGCATTGCTGATGCTGTGCTGTGTTGTAAAAGGGGTGGATGCTGCAGTCCTTTTTGGCGAAGATACCTAGTAACTATGAACCTGTTATCAGTTTGCCTTCCATTCCCTATTGCAAAATTACTAGCTTATCATTTTTAATGCAACATAGGGAATTTATTCCTCAAAGGCAACAGGGACTTTATTTGTAGATGAAACAATGAAATATAAAGTTGTTTGCTAGCAGCAACCTCTTCAATAGTTACAGATTTCTTTAATGTGGAATTATTTAGATGACTTTTACTTCTTCAGAGATTGTGCATATTTACTGATACTGGTGGACTGTAGAAGTTTAAGTAGAATTTTATGGTGAAAATGTTCTGAATTGGGCAGTTTTGTCATTACTGGTGCATGCATTTTGTTTCATTGTTTACTGGAAAAATGTTCAAAACAATAAATTTAAAATGCCATCTAGCAACTGTACTGTATTGTACAAGGAATATAATTTAATACAATCAGGAAGATATATCAAAGAGCATGTGTATGTTTCATGTGCAAGGGGCCTATAATTTGAAAACAGCCAAAAGTTAATCTTTATCTGCCACTGGCAAAATGTATTTTCTTTGAATGTGGGTTTCAATGCTGTTTCAATGAATGTGAGTTTTAAGGGCAGAGAAGTTTTAATGCTGTTTATTTTCATTGTGAGACTGCATTGCTTTGTTTAGCAGATATCAATTAGTGCTTGTGCTGTAAAATGCAAAATAAAACTTTAAAATGAAATCAAAATCATTGCAGAAGTAAAGCAGTATGCACATTACAGTGTTTATGGTGAATGGGGTGAAATAACCAAGGAGTGGGACATTGGAATGGCTGCAGAGGGGAGGCTCCATTTGACCATGAATTTGTGAGGGGTGAAGGGCAGCAAACTCAAAGACAGCCCCGGCTGAACTATACCTCTCAACTGTCCAGATTTTTACAGAATGAATAAATTTTTGCTTCTTATTTTTGGTTTGTTCCTCATGAAATTTGTGGTTTTCTGGCAAATCATTTAGGAATGAAGTCACTAAATAATGACAGACATTGAGTTTCAGATGTCATAACCTTCAGAAAAATGCATGCTAAAGCAAGACCTGCTATTCTATCAACTGTCTTAAGTTTATACAAGAGCAATTTTTAGTACTGTTTGTATGTGTTTCTAATATATGTGGCCTTGTCCAGATTTCCTGCATTAAGAGGCTGAGAGGTACGTGCAAATAAATCACTTTATAGAATTAAGATTTTCCATACCTCTCAACTGTCCCCAATTGTGGCTCAAAATGTTGCTCTCCCCCTAATAATCCCTCCGCAAAATGGCAATTTTGGAAGAAAACATGGAGGGTTTACAAATATAAATAACTGTAATGATCAGAGTTATAGATTACTTTTATTTCAGAAATGTATGTAGATTCTCTTATTTTGTCAGCTGCTCAATTTAACAGTACTAATATTTAAAAGGTGTCCCTTCTTTGACAGGCTCCCAGCTGTATTGTGTGGCAATTTTATATTTTTGCATCACATTTTTGGTCCATTTTTCATAAAATTTTGTTTTTCTGGCAAATTAGTGGCAAATCATTAAAGATTGAAGTTAGAAAATAATGGCAGACATTTGAGTTTCAGATTTCATACCCTTCAGAAAATTCATACTAATGCAAGACCTACTACTATTCTATTATCTTTCTATGTTTATAAGAGCAATATTTAAAAATTGTCCTTATTTTTGGGCCTGTCTCCCACTTCTATGTATGGCTTTGTCCAGATTTCTTGCTCTGAGGTTGAGAGGTATGAGTGACAGAGCCATCACCATCAGCCAGAGACATTTCAAATTAGGACATACTTGTTGCACCCCACTCCCTTATGTAGTGACTCTGGATGTGTCCAAGCAAAGCAAGGAGCAGTTATGCAGTGTAAGTGTGCAGAGTATTCCCCCATCCAAGGTAGACACTAGTACGACAGTGGGTTTTCATCTGTCCTTGATTTTGCAGAATGCTCTGGTTTTCTGTCATATTTTTATACTGTTGGTTTATGCTTCATATTATTCAGAAAATGCATGCTGTCGCACTGCCCTGTTGCTCTGTGTTTAAGTAGCAATGCTTTGATGACCATCAGGTAAGCTTGTCGGAGATTGTAAGATGCAAGTAGGCATTAATAAGCATACTGTTAAAGAACTACCAACATTGAAAGCATTTTTGTTGTTGCCATGCAAGGAATATTTACATAACTACATAATGTAGAAGCCTTAGGCATTGAAATGCATATGACAGTTTCTGTAATAAAAGACAAGATTACAGTATTTTCAGAAGCTCATTACATTTGTTGGAGACCTGCAGTCATCTTTGCAGGCTTTACCCATAAACTAAACAGAATGCCAAACTATCATGTGTGGTTCATAACTTGTGCATTAATCCTTTAAGCAATTTATCTGGAGCTTGTTTCTTGTTTGCTATTCATTTTTACTTTGATCATGTCTTCCCCATGAAACAAGTAGATAGTTGTTGTCAGGCAGCAGGTCTTTTTTGAATAAGAAGCATTTTTACAAGTAAGGGTATCACAGAGATTGTTACTTTCAGCATGTTACTTGGTAATTTTATAAAGCTGAATATAAATTATAATTAGAACTGCAGTGCAAGGAGAAGTGGTTTGATCTGAGTGCTGCTTGTTTTTTTTTTATACTTGATTTTGAATGGCATTCCAGTAATCTATTTAAAAAGTAATTTATTTTTTCATTCCTCACAACCTTTGTGTTTCCATCTAGATATTAAGTAAGCTGTCATGTAGCCAATGCACTGAAATATTTTTTCTTCTGCACTTCATTTTGTCTTGATTGGACTCTCGTAATGATGGTTTGGCACTCAGGGCAGTGTATTTAATTAAAGTTCCAGTTGTTATGGTTTTCAGCATAACTCCACCCCTTTCTAGTTGGCCACACCCCTTGCCATTGGTCACACCCATTCAGCTGTCTCTTGAAGTCACCAGCTGCCACTGCATACAGGCTCCTGCATATTGTACACATGCAACAATCTATCCTGTTAATTGGGCCAGCTCAGGTAATCTGTGCTCCACTGTTATTAAACCCACACATACATGTTACTGCATTTCTACATAGGATTGTAGTGGGGGGGCACACCTGACAACTCTAAACATTTGCTATTACTGTACTGGTATTTCCGGTACTCTGTTGGCTTCCATTTTGTTCTGTACTCTGACCTATCATGCAGACTTGAAGCATATCAATAGAGTACAGATCTTAGGTTTTATTGACCTACATTTCAGTTTCAGACGTCTTACCCTTCAGAACTAACATACAACTGGCAGACCAGCTGTAGCCTGTCTGTGTAGGTCTGGAATGGGGCTGTACACCATTGCCATCAATTGGAGGCCTTAGCACAGCCTTTCTTTATAAAAAACGCAGATTGATCAAGCGGCTCCAAACTGGCAGAAAAAAAACAGTTTTAATCCATAGAAATCAGGTACAATTCCAAACAAGGAAAAATCCAAGCAGACCTTTTAAGCGCTTTTCGTTTGTTCACCAACGAACTTCATTAGAAAGTAAATTAACCAACACAGCCCCAAACCATTTAAACAAAAAAGTGCAGGAAAATTTAAACTACATTTAAAGTTATACAGACTTTAAAAATGCATATATAAAGATACATTTTTAAAAAAACGTGTCTCCACAAAAAATAATTAATGTACCCTAAACGATTAAATTAAATAAAATATACCCTGAAAAATATCTTAAAAATCTTAAAAGCATAATATATATATATGTAACGACAACCTACACTAACACATCCAGGCGGTTTCTCAAAGAAGCTTACTAAGGGACATAATTGAACATACAGAAGTATAAAGGTACAATTGTAAATACCTTTTAACAAAGATGTTTGAAAATACATAGTAATTCAAAGAAGAATAACAAGATAGTGCATAGACAATCAATATACTAAAATATGCTCTATCTTTGTAAACTCCTTAATTTTAATATACAAGATATAGAACAAGCCTCATTCAAACCTGGATAATTGAAGGCATTCAACTTAATCTGCCATAATAACTCCATTTCTTCCAGTTTGAATGAGGCTGGACCACCCCTTGTGTCCTGAGTGTATTGATCAACAACCAAAAACTTGAACTTATGTGTGGGATTCGAGTGAACATGTTTGGCCAAAGCGTTATCATTTTTATTATGGGACATTATGCTGATGTTCATACACCCTATCCCTAAGGCGTTCAGTTTTGCCCACGTAGAATACAGGGCAATCAGAACATTTAGCTAAATAAACCAGGAATTTACTATTGCAGTTAAATCTAGACTTCAACTTATAAATGTTACCATTTATCATGAATTGATTAGTACATTCCATATATCTGCAATAGTTACAACTCTCACATTTAAACATTCCGGTTATTCTAGAAGATGGCCTATTGCGTCTCTCAAGAAGGTTTTTAACATTCCTACCTTTCTTAAAAACGATTTGTGGTTTTGAACCCAAAAATGCAAAAATAAAAGGATGACATCTAAACAGTTCCCAATTTTTAACAATAACATTAATGACAAATTTGTGCATTAAATGACATAACAAAAGTATGTTGGAAAAATTGTTCATTAGTCAAACCTGAAACCTCATGTGATGGGATCTCTTGTATGTCAGAAGAAACTGTATCAAAAGGTGGTTTATTAAAACTCAGAATAGGTTTAAACTGCTCTATGTTTCTTTTATACTCGACCTCTTCTATTAAGTTGTCAATTAACAGCTCAGGGTAACCACGATGTAAAAACATACGTTTCAACAGCTGACATTCATTAGTGAAGTCCAATTGTAAACTACAAATACGTGATGCCCTCACTAATTGACCCTTTACAACAGATCTTTTCTGGTGGAATGGGTGGCAACTTGAGAAATGTAAGAAAAAATTAGAGTAGGTTGCCTTTCTAAAAACTTGAGCAGTAAAGCAACCTAAACTTACATTCTTTGTTAACAAAATGTCCAAATAAGGAATAGAATCCACTTTAAATGTAAATGTAAATTGTAAAAACCAGTAGTAGAGTTGAAATTCTTAACAATCTCAGAGGCCAAGGTGTCATCACCCCTTAACAAGATAAAAATATCGTCAAGAAAACGAGTGTAATAAACAATGGCATTTAAGTTGTTATTTGATGAAAAAACAAATTTGGACTCCCATTGGGCCATTACCAAATTGGCAACACTGGCACCACAAGGGGAGCCCATTGCCAAACCTATTTTTTGAAGATAAAACTTTTTATCAAACATAAAATAGTTGTTAGACAATATTAAATCTAGTAATTCCATTATTAAAGAAATGTCTGTAGAAGAAGCTCCATGTTTTCTCATTATCTCAGCCACCCATTCCACTGCTATATCATGAGGGATACAGGTGTAAAGGTCCTTAACATCGATTGTTAAAAAGTTGTAATCCTTATTATAACTTAAATCATTGATTTTTGACAGAAAAGACCAAGAGTCTTTACATATCTGAGGCTCAGAATCAACATATTTTTGCAGGAACACATCCACTACTTTAGAACAAGCATAAGTAGGGGAGCCACGGCCATCGATGAGGGGCCTCATGGGAGGATTAAGTACGTCTTTATGGATTTTAGATATCCCAAATAACGTAAGATATCTAGGAAAAACAGTACACATGTAATTAAACATAGATTGATCCACTCGCCCCTAAATAAAGAAGTCATAAATACACGATTTTATAAGGCTATAGGCCCTATTAACTTCAGACCTGGAACTAACTTGATAAGTTTCATTCTCAAGTAAGGCTAACATGCGTGATATATAATCAAAGTTATCAAATACCACAAAGCCTCCCCCTTTATCAGGTTTACATATTCTAATATCTTGAGATTGAATAAAACTCAAAGTGTCCCTTTCTGACTCGGAGTAATTGCCCTTACTTCGATTTTTATTGTTATTAATAGCTAAGTTTCTTAAATCCAACTCACTCATTTGTTCAAAAGTTTGAAGAAGTGGGTGAAGTGGGGGGTTGAATGTACTAGGTATATGAAACAAACTTCTTGTCATAATGTCACCAGAATTCATAAAAAACAAGCCTAAATTAAGCTTCCTAGTGAAGGTTTTAAGCTCTACAATGACTCTACTAATGTCCATATTATGCCAAGGGACATAAGTATACCCCTTAGATGAAAAGTCCACCATTTCTGATGTTAATGTACTGTCAGAGAAGTTATAAACCTTAAAGTCATTGTCTTTGTTGAAAATTATTGTAAGACATGATGTAACAGAGTCGCCATTGGCAGAAAGATCAGTACTGATGTTTAAGTCTTCCCCAACAGGTGGACTATTAGTGTCAAGTATGCTAATACTTTCAGTTAAAGAGGAACAAAAGTTTGGCGTGTCAAGAGAATAAAGTGCACACTCTTGTGACCCCATGGATGCAGACACATCTCCCCCAAGAGACTCTTGATTCACCTTGGTGGTTTTGTTCCCTTCTGCTGTTTTGGTCTGGCACCCGTGAAGTTGTAGTTGTGAAAATCCTGTTGATTCCTATTAAAGTTGTTATTATCAGGTTCACGGTGGTACTGACCAGATTGAATGAACAATTTTTCCAACATACTTTTGTTACGTCATTTAATGCACAAACTAAATTTGTCATTAATGTTATTGTTAAAAACTGGGAACTGTTTAGATGTCATCCTTCTATTTTTGCATTTTTGGGTTCAAAACCACAAATCGTTTTTAAGAAAGGTAGGAATGTTAAAAACCTTCTTGAGAGACGCAATAGGCCATCTTCTAGAATAACCGGAATGTTTAAATGTGAGAGTTGTAACTATTGCAGATATATGGAATGTACTAATCAATTCATGATAAATGGTAACATTTATAAGTTGAAGTCTAGATTTAACTGCAATAGTAAATTCCTGGTTTATTTAGCTAAATGTTCTGATTGCCCTGTATTCTAAGTGGGCAAAACTGAACATCGCCTTAGGGATAGGGTGTATGAACATCAGTACGCAATGTCCCATAATAAAAATGATAACGCTTTGGCCAAACATGTTCACTCGAATCCCACACATAAGTTCAAGTTTTTGGTTGTTGATCAATACACTCAGGACACAAGGGGTGGTCCAGCCTCATTCAAACTGGAAGAAATGGAGTTATTATGGCAGATTAAGTTGAATGCCTTCAATTATCCAGGTTTGAATGAGGCTTGTTCTATATCTTGTATATTAAAATTAAGGAGTTTACAAAGATAGAGCATATTTTAGTATATTGATTGTCTATGCACTATCTTGTTATTCTTCTTTGAATTACTATGTATTTTCAAACATCTTTGTTAAAAGGTATTTACGATTCTAGCTTTATACTTCTGTATGTTCACTTATGTCCCTTAGTATGCTTCTTTGAGAAACCACCTGGATGAGTTAGTGTAGGTTGTTGTTACATATATATATATTATGCTTTTAAGATTTTTAAGATATTTTTCAGGGTATATTTTATTTAATTTAATCGTTTAGGGTACATTAATTATTTTTTGTGGAGACACAGTTTTTTAAAAATGTATCTTTATATATGCATTTTTAAAGTCTGTATAACTTTAAATGTAGTTTAAATTTTCCCGCACTTTTTTGTTTAAATGGTTTGGGGGTGTGTTGGTTAATTTACTTTCTGATGAAGTTTGTTGGTGAACAAATGAAAAGCGCTTAAAAGGTCTTCTTGGATTTTTCCTTGTTTGGAATTGTACCTGATTTCTGTGGATTAAAACTGTTTTTTTTTTCTGCCAGTTTGGAGCCGCTTGGTCAATCTGTGTTTTTTAAAAGTTTTTAGTGCCGTTTCATTTTAACAGCCTTTCTTTATGGTCATCTACACCTCTCCTGCTGGCTGAGGCTGGTGTTGGGTATGTGAGCCTCACTGACATGCATCTGTGTGACCTATAGACACACATTTGGGCCACCACATCTACTGAATTGGGATTTGTCACCTTGTCTAGTACTGCTTATTTTGTTGACACCAGTATTTGTTATGCATTTCATGATGCCCATTTAGGTGTCCACTATCTGCTGCCACCCCATTCAGCCACCTGATTCCCTTGCATGCTCACATCCATACCATAGATACAACTAGCAGAACATACTACTCCATTCAGCAAATGATAGGAAGAGTGACTTACCTTGTGCCAGCATTGAGGATGGTGCTGGAGGGCTGACTGTTTTGGATGCACATAGTACATTTCCTATACATAGTAAAGCACAGGTAGTGTCATGTTTAGCATCCCTTTTACTGTATGTGCAAGTCAGAGAGAGGTGTCATTCCCTGGGTCCTTACCGTATCAGTGTATGTGCTATGCGTTGCCTCTTTGCCAAAGCCAGGGCATACTGGGCATGTCTCCTTCTGCCTACATGGGCAGGCTCAGGTTGTTCCTCCTCCATGTTCCTCTGTGCCTGTGATGGCCTTGGCAATGGTGGGGGACTGTGTGGCCCTGCCCCATGCTGTTCCTGCTGCAGCTATTTCTGCAGGTTCATATTGTGTAGCATGGCACATACAATGAAAAATTGCGTACATGTAGCTGGAGAGTACTGCGTGCCTACATGGGCAGGCTCAGGTTGTTCCTCCTCCAAGTTCCTCTGTGCCTGTGATGGCCTTGGCAATGGTGGGGGACTGTGTGGCCCTGCCCCATGCTGTTCCTGCTGCAGCTATTTCTGCAGGTTCATATTGTGTAGCATGGCACATACAATGAAAAATTGCGTACATGTAGCTGGAGAGTACTGCATGCCTCCACCGGATATGTTCAAGCACCGGAACCATGACTTGAGTATCCCAAACACATGCTCTATTATGATTCTGGTTTGTGCATGTGCCTCATTATGGAGTTCTTGTTCGGGTGTCTGTGCATTTCCGATGAGTGTCATCAACCACGGCTCCAGTGTGTAACCAGCATCCCCGACTAGATGGCCATATGGGATGTCCCCACTGGCAAATTTCTGGTACAGCTGTGTCATATGTCAGATTTGGGAGTTGTGATAGCTTCCAGGGCTGCCAGCACACACATTCAAGACAATGCCCTGGCCATCGCACATGACCTAGCAGTCGATGGAGGGGAAGACATTGTGGTTTATGTAGACCCTACCCTGGTCACTGGGTGGTGCTTTGACGCACATGTGCGTGCAGTCTATAGCATCCATGACCTCATTCTGCTATTTGGTAGATGAGATGCATATTGCTGGTCAACGCCTCACGGGTGTTGAGGAAATATATGTGCTCACAGGCATGTGCTGATATGGCATCCAGGAACTGGTGGAGTACCCTGAATGCTGATGCCTGCTAGATCCCCATGATATCCCCAGTTGGCCTTTGGAAGGTACCTGTGGCTAGTATTCTTAACCCTACACATACCTTGGTATCCACTGGGATGGGTTCCCCTCTGTTGGTTCTGTGTGTGAGGTGTGACCGGCACAGCTGAAAAATTTGCTGTAAAATATCCCTGTCCACCCTATAGCACTTCATTATCTCCAGCTCATGTAGCCTCTGGTAGGTTACCCTGGGTCTGTACACTCTTCTCCTCCTCCTCACTGTAGGTTGGTCATCAGAATTCACATCCTCAGCACCCTGAGTCTCTTCTACATATTGATGTATGAGAGCAAAAGCAGCCCCTAACATTTTGTTAGTTTTATCAGGCAAAATTCCCCTGTCTGTATACATTGGTTGTGTAGAGTTTGTGGGAAAAAACAGAGAGAAAGGTGTTTGCATAGTTTATAATAGTGTGCTGAGCTGGGCTGCTGCCTGTGTAATTGGCTGATTCTGATACATTTCACTTGGCAGCTATGCTAGTTTTCCTTGATTGCCTTCCTACTGCTGTTTTCTCTTCCCATTGCCTTCCTGTTTAAGCCCCAAGGTGTGGCCCGCATACCCAGTGCTCAGATGTGAACAGAGCTGCTATTTCCTGTTTTTTTTTTTTGGTTTAAAACCCAGTCCGCGGCAATACTCAGATGTGAATGGAGCTGCTATTTCCTGTTTTTTTTTTTTTTTAAACCCAATGCGTGGTGCGCACACCAGTTTAGGCAATGTAAACACTGCTAGGCAGCCTCAGACACACCCCCTTCCTTAGCTGTGCTTAGCTAAGGGCAATCACAGGCCACAGAGCTCCAATAAGCTTACAGCATGCATGACACCCCCCCTTATGAGGTCATCTACCTCTTATACCATGGTGTTGCTGCACCTACATGGTTGGGTACAAGCTGAGAGGAAATCTATGATTCAGTATCAGTCACCTCATTTGAATAAAATAGAATGCTAATTCATAGTTACCACACACGCACTGAGCCTTCCCCCTTAGCAACCACTATTCCCTGGTATTGTTGTCTTAAGCATGCCACTGACTATCATGTCAAATGCTGATTTGGGTTTAAAAACTTATTTCCAACTTTTTTTTCCCTATTTTCAGTCCGATCCCGTTTGCATACCACTGCCCTATGCTTAAACGGATGAAATCAGCCAAAAAAACTAAAAGTTATTTTTTTAGAATTTTGCAACTATTTCCCATGCCAATGGCCATATATATGGCCATTGGCATGCCGACTACATTGAATACATGCTTTCTTTGGAGCTGTCATGCCTCCGTTTTGTAATTTGCAGAAATGTATTCAGTTAGTAACCGAATACATTTCTGCAGGTTACACTATTCATGCACAGATGCCTGCCTGCTTCCTGGATCGCTAATTCACCTCATTTGCATGGTTTTCACCAGCAAATGGGGTGATTAGCATAGAGCAGTGGTGTCCATGCAGAAATAGTGTAGGAGTGCACATCCCGGGAGCTTGTTCCTGGATCACTCGTTGGCCATATTGCATGCAGCAGCTCTTGCACTATTCCTGCACACCATGTAGAGCTTGCTGAATCCTGGGGTCACTGTAATAATTGGGGATTTATGAAGAGCATTTTTGTAAACTCAGGAACAGGTAATATGTATTATAGTGTGTTTAGAAGAATGACTAAATTGTGCCAATTTGATGCATGGGCAAACAGAGGTGAATGTGACAGGAAAATGCTGATTAGCATTACTGGTAGCATAACATAATTCAGAAACATGCAAATTAGCTGATAAGGAGGCAATCATGAAAACTGCTATTTTTTTCCTAAAGCAGTTCCTGTTAACATAGGTTGCTATTTCTAAATCCTGCCATATGACTTTCAGTATGGCACTATTCAATGAGTTGTCACATACCACATCTGTCTATTTATCTATCTATACATGCCTATACATGTTTGTATGTAAATATATATATATATATATATATATATATATATATATATATATACAATATATATATATATATATATATATATATATATATATATATATGTGTATATATATATATATATATATATATATATATATATATATATATATATATATACAGCATTCTTGCAGTTGACCATTCCTGTGTTAACTAAATGAATGCCTGGCATGTTAAACTGCAAACCCTAGACCTAACTAACCCCTTAGAGCATAAACAAAATTGATTGAAAAAAAAAACATTTGACTAATAGCTCATTTGATTGAATCACAATTGATAGAAAACTGTAGGGGGTCTACAGATATTAAGTGTCATTTTTCTCTGGAGAAGTGACCCTAGATGACTGTAGATTGACAATGCCAACTGCCATGTTGTACCACCATATCTATAGATCTTTTGGTTTATGTGCTAGAACTAATTCACTGTGTATGGTGTCTGCTTTATTTTTTCTCTGCACAGCTGCACAACCATGGAGTTGGTATATGAAAGCAAGAGGGTATGGAGGGCAAAGACCCCCAATTTAGGGGCTATGAGAGGGCTTAGCCCCTACAAAAATGCTTTGTATTGTATATTTGTTGTGTAAAATGTTTTCAGTCCATTGTGATTCAGTCAAATGAATTAACAATCAAATAAATTTTAAGTCATTTGTTGTCAAAGATTTCTCTGTCAGTCAATTGCATATTTGAGTAAATGTCATCACTCCACATGTGTGTATATTAAAATAATTTATTAAAATAAGACACACATTTTAACAACTCATACATGAAGTCTCTCATGGGATAAGTAGCAATATATTACCTGTTTTCTTGCTGATAGTATTATTTAGGGACCAATGCATAGAAATAACTCGGGTAAGTGTATTTCTGTCTTGTTCAGTGTTACTGTTTAGTTGCTGCTCTACATTTTGAGGCTGTAGACATAGAGAAACCACAGCTCTTGTGACCAGTGACTGCTACATGGTGTGTGTAAGTATCAAGTTGTGCAAACACCTTCAACTGCATACACTGGTTTTGTAAAGTTAACAATGCTGTTCTAAGGATCTGTGATCATTCTATTTTGAATAACTCTTGATGGTGCGTTCAGTGCCTAGGATCTCTCACCCCAAAATTTAGCAATTCAGTGATAGTGCTTAGTGTTCATTCGATCATATAAGACAAAGCCTCAGTTTTTATTGCCTAACAACTTTTTTTGCAGAGCGTTTGCAGAGCGTGCACGTCATATGTATAGTACAATATAGCCTAATTCTGTCTTTTCACTATGTGCTGCTAGATTAGCTACCATCTAACTTAGTTTTAAAGTAGCATAAATATTTCATCTGTAAATCTTATGAAACTACTACAGCAATCAGGCAGCACTGAAAAGTTTAGTGGCCTAATGGCTGCGGCATTAGTCTCCAATGTTGGGGGTTTTGAGTTCATGTCCCACCTCTGCCTATGATTCTGTCTCAGACCCTCTGGAATTGCTATTTAACAGTAGCCTCCAAACAGACTTACCTCATGAATGGAGAGCAGCAACAGTGATCCCACTGCACAAAGGTGAGCCATCTACAGATTCTGGAAACCACAGACCCATAAGTGTCCCTAGTCTCATATGCAAAGGCATGGCAACAACTAAGTTATCATGGAAATGATAAATAATGGCATAGGAAACCTCCAGTCACTAGACCTAACCTAATTTGGTTTTATTAAGAACAGGTTGTGTATACACTGGATTTGGGTAAAATGGTTCACACTGCATACCTAGACCTGGCTGAGGCATTTGACACAATAACCTACTTGGTATTGTTGACAAACTCAAGAGGTCAGTTATAAGCTCTTACTTACCTGATAGATAGCCAGGTGGCTCACAGACAGGATCCAAGAAGTTAGAACTGAGGAGTACACTTCTACAAAGAGGCTAGTCACAAGTGGGGGTCCCTTAGAGACTGGTCCTGGGACTGCTCCTATTTGGAATTAGTTCTCTGAAGTCAAGTCCAATGTAAAGGGCCTCTGGCTGACCAAATTTGCAGAAGAGTGTAAATTAGGAGCAGTCATAGAATTCCCCCCTAGATAGTAATGTTTTCTAGGAAAGACTGATACAGAGAAATAGCTTATGTCAGAACCATGGACTAAAACTAAATGGTAAGAAATGCATAACAGTTTCCTTCAGGAAGTCATCTACCCCTGGTAACTATTAAATTGACAACATACCACTAAGAATAAACCCAGTAATCAGGTATTTGGAGACACAGACAGACAGTAATCTAGCCATGTGTCTACAGTAACAAGGAAATCATACTATGTTGTGGTAACCTATAAACAAAAGTATGGCATGTAGGTCCAAGAAAGTAATTTTTCCACTGTATTCAGTATTCATCAGACCTATCATTGAGTACAATGCCCCTTTGGCATGTACCTAACCAGGCACATCCAACGACTAGAACGTCTACAGAGGTTCCGCACTAAAAGAATACAGGGCACAAGTGACATGTCTAATGCAGATTGCCTCAAAACCCTACCCTTGCATTCAGTCTCCTGAAGGCCGTTGAGGGAAGATCTATGCTTGGTATATAAGGCATTGTCGGACCCCACCCTAATGCACTTCCTGCATATCTGTAACTCAGAAAGTACTAGAATTACCCATTCTAAAGACTTAAGCCTTGCATGTGAAATTAATTGGATCTGTTGGAGAGGCAGGTATGTCAACCAGAGACTTCCCCCTTCTCTGGAGCAGGTTTTTCATCCATGTGAAGCAGAGTCCCTCCCTAACCAAATTCAAATGTAACTTGGACAATTAGATGGGGAACAGGAAATGCATCCTTAGGTTGGTAAATACATCTCTAATGGACATAGGCAGCCTGTAACTGTTTTATCTCTCAGGCCGCTGCTTATAAATAGTTCATCTCCCAAGCCCTTGCTTATAGTTATCAAGGGTACTAGAACTTTTCATGCATTTGAGATGCATGGCTAAGCTTAAAAAGACCATTAGAGTTATTAGCATAGTAGCATAGCACACACTAATGAACCTATGAGCTGCCCTTTGACAGCATGGATTAATAGTCTCCTCTTACCCCATATTTAAAATGATTGCATTTGGTGCTCTATGAAAGTGTAGCAATTGCCTTATGCTTGCAGACTGATCATTAATTCTACTGATTGATAACACAATCTGTGAAATTTGTAAATATCTGCGAAGCATGGAGGCAAGCCTCTCACATCAGCTCACTAACACTAAGCATCATACATACACAACACCACATAAATCATAGAACAACAATGAGCCCACATCTTATGCTGGAATTATAAAGACATTTTTCCCAAAGCTTCTCAGATCACACAGAGTAAATGATTCCAGTCTCCAGCACATACTTCCTCTCACACATACTGCAAATCCATATATCTTATCTGTGAGTCACCAGGAGAGCAGGCCTAATCCCATAAGGTCCACTAAGACAGGTTCCACACAAGGAATATGTTACTCATGGCTGATTCTATAGTTAGTCATACAGACTTCATACTCATACTGGACAAGAACTGGGTAACTGTTAGTCATTTATCCAGTGCCAGGATACCAAATGCCACAACAGCCTTAAGGTCCCTTAAAAAAGACAGATATGACTATAACCTATCAGTGGCTAATGTGGAAATAAATAGCTTATCATTGGATCAAAGGAGATTACTAGGCTATCGACCTGGATGTCATTTTATGCCTAGCCATTTCACACAACCCAATGTAATACCATATATGTACTAGTCAATACCCAAGATTGCATTTTAATGATGACTGTCCATATCCAGGAGGGTTGTGGCTACTATCCCCTTTAAGAATTTATGGTGCCCCATCCACTCATCCAGGTTCCTTTTGAACAGTGTCATAGAAGTGCTCTGTTTCTCATGAATTGGTAGCCTGTTCCAAAGACATGGCAATTGCTAGGAGATAAATCGGTCCCACCAGCATGTCTTATTTAAGTTGCAGGCCATATTTAAGTCCTTGGAATGGGTATCCCTAAACCCATTTGATTTATGGATATGCAGCAAGTTCATTAGCTTTGGGTTTCAGGTTACTTTGTAGGCCGGACATAAGTCTCCCCTAAGAAGTCTATACAATATGGAGTACAGTGACAGGGATTTTAATGAGTCCATGTAAGGCACATGCTGGAGGCCCTTGATCTTCTTTGTTAGAAACTTCTGAGGTCTGTCTAATTGCTGTAAATGCTTGGTACGGTACATTATACTCAATTATGGGTCAGATACCTGTCAAGTATAGGGGGTTTATAACTTCTTTAGCTCTTGAGGTGATGCCTTTACTAATCAGGTGAGCTATGTTGAAAGCTTTCCTTACAAAGGTAGACTTGAAGTGATCTACCCAGCGGGACATGCAGATAGAAGCAAGAAAAATACTAGTCATCAGTAGTAGCTTTTTTTTTTTTTTAATCTTTACTGAATTATTACTTGTGCGTTAGGCCCGGCAAGCCAGCACGTAAAAATCTACTGCCAATCATTAGAGGACCGGAGTTCAACTGTGGCAACCTCTAACCGAGAAAAGCTGAAAGACACAACAACAACTGAATTATTACTTGTGACATAGGCAAATTTAGATTTACATAGTCATCAATAGTAGCTTGTCTTCACTAAGAATGATGTCTAGAATCATAGACAAGATAATTGGCTTTAATAATTAGCTAAACTGTTGGGTGTCATTCTATGGAAATCCAATATGTGTTAGCCTGGCATGAGAAGGAAGATTACACTAACTTTGAGCTCCTAGATATCCAAATCAGCCTTAAGAAATCCAGTTATTATTATTTCATTACTATTAACAGATGACAGCAATATCAATGCTGCAAAAGGTAACACACTTGCCCTTGGTGCAGAAGGCTATGGATTCTACACCAGTAAGATAGATACGTGCAGGATAAAGGGGGTACTGCACTCAAGAGTGTATCATCCTTTGTATGAGGTGTTAAACTGAGGTCCTAGCTGCTTAACTTGGTGGTGGTTCAAGTTGATGTAAAAGATCCCACAGCACCTATCAAAAAAGTAGGAGTCCTTTATTTAACACAACATAAAAACATTATTTACATATTTACAAAATGTACATATTTGCAGGCATATACATACACACTATTTCTTCTTTTCTTCTTTACTATTTGTCATTTTTCTTAGAGTTTATACTCTTCCCCCTGCCTCTTGTTTTCGTTCCATGTGTATGTTTTCTTCCCTTTCCCCTTCTTTTTAATTATTTACTGTTTGCTCTTGACAATCTATCCAAAAATGTACCATTTTTTATACAACCTACATTCAGGCACACCCCTTCTTGCTGTATATTTTTTTCTCTCTACACTAGTAACACTGTATCTTGCCACAGTCATTATTTAAATGAGAAAGTTCCCACAAAAGAAACATGATTTCAGCTGGCCAGCATATCCTAATGTCCCTCTATGATCAGTGACAAAAATAACAACTTGGCAAGCATTTCAACATGTTTTTTTTTACATTTCAAAACAGTTTGCAACCTCCACCTTTTCTCATCTCTGACATGCAGAATATAATTAAGTTTGATACAGACCCCGCATGCATTTTTTAACATTGTCTGTCTCTAATTCATCAGTTCTAAACTGCAAAGTTACATTTTTTTAAATATTTAAGTTACTACTAGAAAGCAAATAATTGTTCTATGGATAAGTGTCACAGAGATCCAGAAATTTCATTATCAGTCCATCAGTTTTAAATGTTAAATCATAACAAGTCTTTATCACAATATGTATAAAAGACCAACATTTTCTTGAGGTTTAAAACCGAGAACAGTTCCCAAATTGTCCCATACATAATATCTATTACAGTATCCTTTTTCTGTTTTTTATTCTCACAGTTGGTCTTCTCTTTTTGATTTTTTAAACAGTTTCATTTACAGTTTGTTGCTGGTCTCCCTTTTCACCTGCTGTCACTGCTGCATATGTTTTAGTTACTGCACGTTTGTGGCTACTTTTCTCTTTTGTTTTCTGTCACTGCAGCATAACTTTTAGTTGCTGAATTCTCTGATGCCACATCACCTGGTTCCTTTTCCACATTACCATCCTCAGCGTTTCTGAAAAAGTTATCTGCCATCCCATCCCATGAAATAGCAGAACTGTCACCTGGATTATCCTGCTCTATTATTTTTAACAGAACATTGTCCACAAGCCCTCCTGATGCCAGTTATGTTATCTGCACCACTTCAGCAGACTCTCTTACTTCCTTCTCTTTAGGGACAGCTAAGTGCTGTTCATTTGTAACATCCACCATACAGGAATCTTTCTTTACATTCTGAAGCTCCATATAGAACAATCTTTTCTCAAAATTCTCACCTTCCACCTCAAAACGCTCCAAGCTTGTCTTCATGCTGCTACTTCCCTTAGGTCTCTTCCTTGCTGCTGTAGGAGCCCTCCAACACTATCAAGCAGCTCCAGAGAGTAGGGGAAGTTTTGTGATGCCTTTGCCAAATTTCTCTTAGTAGTATAAATATCATCTCAGGTCTCCCCCTGAAAAGACGCATTTTCAATAAATGTGGGTTTCAAAGGAAACTGTTTCTCATGCTAAGTCTGTTTTCAGTGTGATTGTATTTTGCTTTGCTTTGTTTAGAAAATAGATTTGTCCCTGGGATTAAGTAAACTCTGTACAGGCTTCGCGCAAAGCCTACATGAAGTTCACGTGTGCACGGTGATGCACAGTGAGCAGCAGCTCACATTGCATATTTATGCCATGCACTCCATTTAAATGTACTGTTGCCAGCCAGGAAACCATGTAAATGAACACACATAGCAATCCTGTTTAAGTCAGAGCACTGAAGGTCTGAGGTTTTGCACAGAGTGCTGCAGTGATCACCAGGGCTCAACAGGTAATAGTTTTCATAGCTCTCAGTCTCTTAATGTAAGACTTCTGGAAAAAGGCATGACCCAGACATAGGGATAGATTTGACATATTTACTCTTTAGAAATCTGCTAGAATAACAAGGGTTTTTTGTGAAGATACATTTTCTGAAAGATTTGAAGTCTGAAACTCAAATGTATAGAATTATTGAGTCACATCAGTCCTGAGATCATCTCAGTGATATGGCAGAAAACTATAACTTTGATAAGGTACACACCAAAAACTGGACAGTCTGTAAAAAATCTGGATAGTTGAGAGGTATGATAGTTAAGTATATGGTCCAAATACAGTAAAGGACAGTGTATACAGTGCGGAGTATTGCAAAATCCCATTCATGGCATTCTGTACTGAAGTTGTGTAAATGATCTGTAAGGGTACATGGACTGTCATGTAGAATAAACACTCAGGGAAAGTGTGTGTATTGAATAGAGATACACAGATGAATCGTAGTAATGAACACAGGGAAACAGGACCAGTGAAACAACCTAATGTACAGCAGATGAAGGCATGTCAACGGAAGACAGTTATAGCAGCAACACCAATCACATATCGATATGGTACAGTAGGGACTGCACAGTGAAAATGTGTATTATGTGACTGTCTCACAAGGTGACATAACAATGGGAAGGATGTCCGTGTGAGATAAGGGTCCTTACATGAACAATGCAGAGAACATCTATCATGGATGTTACATACAGTTGGGGTAAAGTGCATATTGTGAAGTTGTGCAAACTGATATGCCTGATTATGAGTGTAATCTCAGCAGAGGTCTCCAGCAAATGGAACACAGGTAAAGGCTCAAGGACAACATTAAAAGTTTCAAGCACAATCATGGATAATATCAAAATAATACCACTAGCAATCCTTTGTCTCTGACATAACATTTCTGATTTAGAGTGATCAGAGATGATTCTGCACAAACACAATTGTATAACTATTATGACATGTCCACACTCTATGAGGGTAGTCACACATACTGTTCTGGTACTGTAACACCTGACAGAGGTGTTAGGAGGGACACTACTATACCTGTATGTGACATTATGATCAATACAGGCTAGCTGACTGCTGTGCATGACATATATATATATATATATATATATATATATATATATATATATATATATATATATATATACATATACATAGCACAATCCACACTGTCATGAATGTTACCCATGCCATTAATGTTGTCAAACAGCTATGTATGTATTGTGTGCATCAATGGAACAGGAATCACACATGCATCTGGTGTAACAACTTGATGGGGGTTCTGCACTATCGCACAGTAAAGTTTACCACAAAACGAGTACCTATGTATGGTCAATAAGATGTGTGACAGCTCACTGTGATAAAGGTGGTACACTTCAATTACACATCACTGGAAGATGTATAGGAAGGTACATGAAGAAGGGTACATTGTATTCAGTTATTGGTGTGATGAAGGCTGTGAACTATGGAGGTGTTATGGCCTCTGATGTGGATGTGCTTCACATACTCAGTAGATATGTTACATACAAGGGAGTAGTCAGCATGGTGACCACCTGCTGGGTGACTTTCGACCTACCCTCTACCCCAGGACATAGGTCACATACCTATTCATCTGACTATAGGGTGTGATGTCTACATTATACTTGGGTTGTTTGTTTGTTTGTTTTCCTGAGACAACAAATCCTCCCCTGTTTTGTGCCATTGCATTTGTTGTTATGGCTGTGGCAGCAATCTTTGGTGTGAGCTGATACTCTCTGTATTATACTAATATCACAGCTGGAGCCATTGATTTTCACAATCTGTAATTCTGCAGACAGTTGTTTGGATACAAGATGTGCATGTCACTAGATGGGTAATTAATTGGCTCATTGACAGAACACATACTGTGAAAGTCGCTGAATCAACCTCCACCAGTAGAGCTGTCTCCACTGGCGTACCCCAGGGATCTGTGCTTGGCTCTTTATTGACAGTTCAGTCTACAGTACATGGCCTTTGGCTTACCGCATTTGCTGATTCTTGCATACTGGCTGCAATCATTGAGTCCAACTATGATGATAACATACTACAGGCAGGGCTAACACAGACAAATTATTGGTGACACAGCCACATAGTTTACAAATAAATGCAAAAATTTATCTTTATTTTGGCCTTCTGCAAAGTAGAATCCCCTGCTAATTACAGCACTGACAACAGTCCTGCTATGCTGAAACCTAATGATAAAACCACTGAGAACACATTAAATAACAATCTGAACTTCAGCCACCAAGTATCCACACTGGCAGTCGACATAGTAACCAATAGTAGACAAAATCTAAAGTAAACAGTGAGATAGCAGGAACTGGGACCCAATTGTAATAAAATTCTTTATTGAAGAATAAACCAAAAACAATAGGCAAAATCAGTTGAGCGCTTTGATCCTGCCATTGCAGGACTTCATCAGAACTAACATCACTTCCTGTTTCATACATTTAAATAGCATCTCATTAGTTACAAATCACCACAATTGCCAACATTAATTAGCAAATTAGACTAGTCACCATCAATATTAAAAAAATGGTGATAACCCAAACTTTACAAAACATTTTAGTTATAAAATAATTAACTAAAATTAAAAGTAGATATATAAAAATGTAAAAATATTTCTAACCGCTAAAATGTTTCAGTTTTAAAACATGAAGTAAACAGATTGCCAAAAACTGCTGGAGCCACGGGTGTCGGAAACAGTATTTTATTCTTAAATCCACTAAAAACACCGCTAAAAACACATTAACGCTTTGTATCAGCATTGCGTTTTCTTCTAAACAAGCCGACTTCTTCAGATACTCTCCCTAAAACTAATCAGCCTTTTATACATAGTTTATACTACAATAATCATTAAGACCTGGAAAATTAAAAGCATTCAGGCGTAACTGCCATTTTAACTCACATACATCCAGATGCTCTGGTAAAATTCTCTCTTGGGCATCTGATTTTATTTGTTGAATTACAAAGAACCCAAACCTATGCTCTGCATGGTCAATGATATGTTTAAATAAGGTGCTGGTGTTTTTAACTTTTCTAATATCTGATATGTGTTCATATATTCTTTCACAAAATCTTCTGGAAGTCTTCCCAATATAAAAAGCAGGGAACTCCAGACATTTTGCCATGTAAACTACAATCTTGGACTGGCAGTCAAAGTGCCCTTTTAAAGAAATTTTAAACTGTTCAAATCTAAATTCCTCTGCAGTTGATAAGATATATGGACATTGTTTACATGCACACATTTGAAGTTACCTGCAGGTCTGTTATTAAAAATGTTGCATCTATTTCTTTCTAGAATGTCCTTAAAACATAAATCTTTCTTAAAAAACATATTAGGGTCCCTCCCTAATAATTGTATAATAGACTTATCTAACAATAGAAGGTCCCAGTTGTTGTGCACAATCTAAACTATTTGTATACTATCCTTTTTATAAGTAGTAATAAATGTAGGGTTCCCTTTATAAGGGTCTTCACATAGTATTTTAGTATCCTCCACATTTTTAATACTCATGACACTTCCTGTTTGATTATCTAAAATTGGCCAGTAAATGCCATTACATCTTTTCTAAACTACTTCATGATGTATTTTGTCCAAAAGCCCATTTGGGTATCACCTATTCCTAAACATATTCAAAATAATTTCCACTTCATTAAAAAAAATCAATTTCCTCACTAACATTTCTGGCTGCCCTCACAAGTTGCCCCTTAACTACAGATCTTTTCTGATGGTAAGGATGGCAACTGTTAAATTCCAAATAGGAATTACAGAAAGTGGGTTTCCTGTATATTTTAGATAATTTATTTTCAGCATATTTAAAAATTAGCTCAATGTCAAGGTAATTAATTCTTTCTGTACTAGATGTATTTGTAAATTCCACAAATCCTGTGGATTTATTGATACAATTAATGAACTCATCTAACAATTCTACAGTACCTGACCATAGTACAAACAAATCATCCAAATATCTAGTGTAATACTTGATATATACCTTAAAGTGTCTGTTAAAGATGTACTTGGTTTTCCAATACAGCATAATCAAATTGGCATAGGAGGAGGCACAAGCAGCCCCCACTGCTACTCCCACAATCTGCTTCTAATATTGTCCCTCATAGCCAATGAAATTTTTGTTAAAGTAAACTCCATCAAAGTTACCAAAAGATTAATTCGATCTTGCCCAAAAATCTTAGCATCTACTAGTTGGGTCTCCAACCAGGCTAAGTCTGTATCGTGGGGTATAACAGAAAATAGGTTCCTAATATCAATAGTAACCAAAATCATGTCTGAAATCATCTCTAACTTGCTGAGATGTGCCAAAAAGTCCCAAGAATCTCAACATATGTGATCATATTTGGCAAAACATTGTTTTAAATAAAAATCCACAAACTTGGCTATGAAAAAAGTTTTTGACCTCTTGCCATCCACAATAGGTGTAAAAGATGAGTGGTTTAGGTCTTTCTGGATTTCAGGAATGCCGAACAAACTAGCTATAACAGGATGTTCATTAATCAAAAATTCTAATTCACTTAAACTTATTTTCTTTTGAAATAACATGTCAATCAACAAAAAAATCAATCCTAGAATAGGCAATATTTATTTCATTGATAGAGATTTCTTCATATGAACCATCTGTAAGTAACCTAAACATGTTGCTAGAATAGTCCTCTGCATCCATTATTGCCATAACCCCACCTTTATCTGGCTTCATTATACATATTTTGAAATCATTAGCCATTTCACACAATAGCCTCTTTTCGTCAGATGTTAAGCTATCTGGCAATACAGCAATATTAGACTTAGAAATTTGTCTAAAATCAAATTATCAAATTATTACTTTCACGAGAGAAATCAATTTCTTGGTCTTGAGTAAAAAGAAATGGACGTTTTGTCCAAGTGAAAATATGCTCATCTCCTTCATTGTTCCCAATCATTCTCTCCTGCTGATTTAAAAGTGTACCTGAGAACTGTGAGCTAGATTGAGGCGTTACTTGGGTTAATGGTAAGCCAAGAATAGAATCTTGTCCGCTATTTTTACCATCAGGAAAACAAAGAGCTTAAAGTTGACTAGAATGTTTTTGTAGTTGTAAACTAATTTGTTACAGAAATAAAGTCAAATTTCCATTTGATGTGGTATTGTCCAGTCCTGACATCCCAGTGCTGTTGTCAGCATTCATACTTCCACTCGAAATAGTAACAAATAGTAGACAAAATACAAAGTAAACAGTGAGATAGCAGGAACTGAATTCCAATTGTAATAAAATTCTTTATTAAAGAATAAACCAAAAACAATAGGCAAAATCTTTTGAGTGCTTTCATCCTGCCATTGCAGGACTTCATCAGAACTAACATCACTTCCTGTTCCATACATTTAAATAACATCTCATTAGTTACAAATCACCACAATTAATTACCAAATTAGACTAGTCACCATCAATATTAAAAAAATGTTCATAACCCAAACTTTACAAAATATTTTAGTTATAAAATGTTGTTGTTGTTTGTCTTTCGGCTTTTCGGTAAGGGGTCGCCACAGCGGAACTCCGGTCCGCTAATGATTTATAATTAACTAAAATTAAAAGTGGATATATAAAAATATAAAAATATTTCTAACCACTAAAATGTTTCAGTTTTAAAACATAGTTTATATTACAATAATCATTAAGACCTGGAAAATTAAAAGCATTCAGGCGTAACTGAATTTTAACTCACATACATCCAGATGCTCTGGTAAAATTCTCCCTTGGGCATCTGATTTAATTTGTTGAATTACAAAGAACCCGAACCTATGCTCTGCATGGTCAATAATATTTTTAAATATGGTGTTAGTGTTTTTACCTTTTCTAATATCTGATATGTGTCATATATTCTTTCACGAAATCTTCTGGAGGTCTTCCCAATATAAAAAGCAGGGCACTCCAGCCATTTTACCATGTAAACTACATTCTTGGACTGGCAAAGTGCCCTTTTAAATAAATCTGAAACTGTTCAAATCTAAATTTCTCTGCAGTTGTTAAGATGTATGGACATTGTTTACAGGCCCCACATTTGAAGTTACCTGCAGGTCTGTTATTAAAAATATTGCATCTATTTCTTTCTAGAATGTCCTTAAAATATAAATCTTTCTTAAAAACCACACTAGGGTAAAAATACTAATGCCTTGTTTATGGCAGGATGAAAGCGCTCAACTGATTTTGCCTATTGTTTTTGGTTTATTCTTCAATAAAGAATTTTATTACAATTGGGTTCCAGTTCCTGCTATCTCACTGTTTACTTTGGATTTTGTCAAGTATCCACACTGGTATTGAAAGTCTATATTGTTCACATCATAAGTTACATCATCATATTCCGATTTTAGGAGTATATTACATCACTGTACTCAAACCTTATCAGAATTTTATTTATTTTTTATTTTACATTTGTTGACCGGGCTAGTCTAGCTGGATATATTTCCATTTTCAGTAGAGGCCCGGGGAGAAAAGCTCCACACAGAATATACAAAGTATAAAATATTGTTACATGGTGAAAAAGGAATACAAAACAAAAATAAAAATAAAAACAAGTAGATTTACATTCTTGAGATAAAAACACTTGAGAAAAGTTCCAATAAACAGAGTAAAGTTTAAGAGAGCTAGATCAGAATATAATACAGTAAGAGTCATGTACCATAGATAAAAACACTTGGGAAACAGTACAGTGCGCAGAATATAGCTTAAGACAGCTCAAAACAGAATAGTTAGAGTTATTTACAGTAGATCATATGAGGTAGTAGTATTTAAAAGCTAAGATTATTAGAGTTTAAATAGGGTCAGTCTAATTTACAAGTCAAAAGCATGTAAAGGTTTGGAAGTATGGCAAGAAGAGGAAGAAAGAGGGGTGAAGAAGATGGTTAGTCAGGGTTACTACAAGGGCATAGCCAGTGCATTTGAAGGTATTTTCTAAGGTTTTGTTTAAAGAGTGGTAAGGATGTAGTTAGAGTTAGTTCAGTGGGTAGTAGGTTCCAGTGTTTTCCTGCTGTATTGGTAAATAGAGAGTCACCAGCTGTATTATTAGACTTTGTTAAACTGGCAAGAAGTTTGCTAGAAGAACGTAGGGAGTTCAGATTATTATATGGAACTATAAGTTTTGAGAGTATAGGGGTATTATTGGGCTGGTAAAATAACTTGTGGGCAATTGTGAGTTGAGGGATAATCAGATGGTTTTGGAATTCGAGCCAATTTAGTTGTCTAAGATTAGTACAGTGATGGGTTCTAAAGGGATTGCCAGTAGCAAATCTGGCGATATTATTATAGGAGGTTGCTAATTTGTTAAGGTTGGTTTTCTTAAGGTTGGTAAATATAGGTGAAGCATACAGGAGGGTTGAGATTAGATGGGAGTGGACAATTTTGGCTCTGGCTGCTGAGGTTAAAAAGGGTTTGATTCTGTATAAGGAGCCTATTTTTCTGTTTACTGTTTTAATGGTGTTGTTTATATGGTAATCAAATGAGAGATTATTATCAATGGTTATACCTAGAAGTTTAGTGGTAGTATCAGGGAGAATAACAGTTCCATTATTTGAAGAGATTGAAAAGTCTAATGGGGAAGACCTAGTGGTGGGTGTAAAGAGAAGGAGTTTTGTTTTTTTAGCATTGAGAAGGAGACAGCGTTTGGTAAACCATGTTTCTACAGTGTTGAAGACATCTTGAGTAAGAGAATATAGTTCAGATTGAGAGGTAGATGAGCATATTAGTGTGGAGTCATCCGCATATTGAATACAAGTGGCTTGTGGAATTGCTACATGGAGATCATTAATAAATAAGGAGAAGAGGAGTGGACCAAGAATAGATCCCTGAGGGACCACAATGGTAACAGGTAGAAAGGATGAGACTTGATTTTCCCAAAGGACTGCTTGTTGTCTATTGCTGAGGTATGATCTGAACCACTTTAAGGTTAGAGAATCAAAGGAAAGAGATTCCAGAATATTGATTAAGAGGGTATGGTTAACCATGTCGAAAGCTTTAGAGAAGTCAATGAAAAGTGCAGATGAGAGGAGGTTTTTGTTACAATTTCTATTGATGGTATCTGTGAAGGATAGAAGGGCAGTGGTGGTACTATGTGATGGTCTAAAGCCATGTTGACAGTGTGCTATTAAGTTGTGTTGAGAGAGATGGCATAGAAGTTGTTTGTGAATGCATTTTTCCATAATTTTTGCTAGGGGTGATAAGAGAGCAATTGGCCGATAGTTGGAATAATCATTGGAGTTCCCACCTTTATATAAGGGGATAATGTGGGAGATTTTCCAAATATTTGGGATGGTTCCTTCCTGGATTGTCCTATTTATAAGGATAGATATAAGGTAAGCAATTTCCTTAGCTGCTTTTTGGAGAAATTGAGAAGGAAGTTGGTCAGCAGATGGAGTACAAGGCTTAAGTTTTTGTATAAGTTTATAGATGAGAGAGGTAGAGATGGGTTGTAGTTGGAATTTTGAGAAAGAGTGTGGTAAGTTGATGGGAATGCTGGAGTTTTCTGAGATAAGTTGAGTAGCTAGAGATTGTATAGTGTCAGTGAAGAAAGAGTTGAAGGTATTGGCAGTTTGATGGGGAGTATTTGGATCTGCATCAAGTGGGGTGGGTGTTCGAGTCTTACCTGGGGAAAGGAGCTTATTTATACAAGACCAGAACTGTTGGGGATTATTTTGATGAGTTTGCTGAAGTTTACAATAGTAGTTTTTTTTATCTGTAAGTATAGCTTTTTTTGTACTGTTTCTGAGCTGCCTATAATGTAGGTGATCAGAGCTATTTCTATAGGTTCTCCATTTAGCCCAGACTTTGTTCCTAAGTAGAATTTGATTCCTAGTTTCATTAGAAAGCCATGGGGATGGGTTAGACTTCATTCTAATGGAACGTTTGGGAGCATGCTTATCCAGGATAGATAAGAAAGCAGTGTTAAAATACTGTACTGCCTCTTCAAGTGGGAGGGATTTTAATGGTCTCCAGTTGCATGCTTTAAGCTCAGTTTGAAATAATTCTGTCTTAAAGTGTTTGATAGAGCGTGCTGTCCTAACAATAGGGAAGTTTGGGAAGTCTTTCTTTTCTCTAGTAATGTAGGTCAAGGAAGGATCACTTATATCATCAGGCAGGATTCCTGTTTTGTATGATTGTTTCACTTTGTTTATGAGTATCCAGTCTAAGGTACTCTCTTTCTTGTTAGGTTTGTTAATTCTGGTTGTAGAGGTTATAGTTTGGGTAAATCCATGGAGGTTAATATGAGAGGTAGGATTATTAACACTAACACTTTTCCAATCAATATTAAAGTTGCCTAGTATTATTGTTTCTTGGGGGTAAGTAGAAGACAGCCAGCTAAGAAATGCCTCAATTGTAGTGATATTATTTCCGGGTGGTATATAAATGCAGATAATGTATAAGGATTTGTTTATGTTGATTTGAAGCTTAGTAATGAGGATTTCTGCGTTACTATCCTGGGTAGGATTAGATGGGAGAGTAGAGATCTGCAGTCCATTTTTAAATAGAATTGCTACTCCACCTCCTTTACGTTTTGTTCGGTCTTGTCTCACTATGTTATAGCCTTGGGGAATAATTTCATTATCTTTAGTTTCTGGTTTCAACCAAGTCTCAGTGATGCAGAGGATATCAAAGGAGTGAATATCTAAGAGGGCATGAAGGTGAGCTACTTTATTATTGATGCTTTGGATATTAAGATGTCCGATTCGAAGGGAGCTATTGACATTAGGGTGAGTTGTTTGGATTGTAGGGTTGGTAGGGCCAGGGTTGGGGTGGATGTCGCCATCTTTCAAGGTGGGATTATTTAGTTTAGTTCCTGAGCTGTATGTAAGGTAGATTAATAGTTTTTGTCTTTTATCAGAGAGTAGGTTGAGTTTGATGTGAGAGAGTCTATGGTATTTGGGTAGCAGGTAACTGGGACTGAAAGTTATGTTAAAATGTCTATCAAAGGATATGTGTGTGTAGATTGCAGTTTGTTTGTGGGAATGGTTGAGATGGAAATAGTGAAGTTTTTCAAGGGAGGTAAGAAGGTAGGTTGAGATGAGAGTAGTTGAGAGTATGACTGTAAGTGTTAGCTTGGTTAGATTAGGGAGAGGCATCTTGGAGAAGTTTGTAAAATAAGAGCTGAAGTGTAGGAATATAGAAGGAAGTGAGATGTGAAGAGGAGGAAGATAAAGCAGTACAGGAAGAGAGAAGAGGGGGATATTATTTAGATGTGTCAAGAGTAATAGGATATGATAGGGGTACGCAAAGGAGTGGCTTTTTGAAATTGATTGTTAAGGAGGTAGGGGTGTGGCTAGAGTTAGTGGGGAGGGGTGATGTATGTGATAGGTTGGAATTAAGAGAGGGTGTGGTAAGGGAGGTATAAGTGTAGGACCCCTGGGGTGGGTGGGAATTGGGGGCAGGGTAGGGGAGCAGAGTGAGCCCGTAGGGCGAACGGAGCGGGTTACAGCTGAGAGAGGCTGAGAGGCAATCAGTTATGGAGAGAGACTGAGTTCTACAGGCACAGGAAAGGTAAGAGACATTATATAGTTACTAAGTAGCAGAGAATACAAGGTGAACAAAGGTATAGCTGTCCTTGGGAGACAGTAAAGTGAAACAGTTTTGTACAGAGAGAGAGGTATTTAGAGAAAGTACCACAGGCAGAAAAGGAGGTTAATACAGAGGGAATAATTGAGGGGCCAGTACCAGAAGTAGTGATAGTCAGAGGAAGTGATAGTCACAGGTATCTATTTAGTAAAGCTCCCAGATTTACTTAGGATAATACCTTTCAAGCAGTTATGGGATGGGGGGGTGAATAGAGAGAACAAGCACAGATAACAGGGTCTGGCTGGTCTACAGGGCTAGTTGGGTTCTACAACCATTGAGAGAAGGTATCCAAAGCCTGCGCTCCACTACCCTCTAGTGGACAATGCAGGGCAAGCACTAACTCCACTAAGATAGTAGGAGAAGGGGGGATAAGTTGATAGAGAGATGGTAGAAGGAGAAGGTCAGTGGGTGTGGTGGCCCTTACAAAATAGTTAATTTATTGCAGACACCAGTAATTTAAAGTTAATGCACTCACAAGATTATATTTAGACATACATATATTGTAGGATAACACCTACACTGAGAGGCTGAAATGTAGAGGGTCCAGGTAGATCCTGAAGGGCTTCAAAGTTGAATTTCCCTACTGTTCAGTAGGATACTATTAGCTTTACAGGGGTTCAAATATAGGGACAGGCTGTGACTCCACACAGGACGTAGAGGCTGAAAAAGGAGACAGAAAGAAGTAATTAATGATGGCTATCTACCTAGGTTAAGTACTATGCAGGAGTGCAATGGAAAGTGTAGAGGTGGAGTGCTAGACTGTAGTTGAGTGGAGTGTAGGGTGCAGTGATGTATTAGCTCCAAATGTAGAATACAGTAATGTAAAGTCGCACACGTTCTCAGCTATTAAAATACAATGCATTTAAATGTAATGCTCAGAACAGAGAAAACAATACATGTATATCTACAGCAAAAGACAAAGTGTAGTAGCTAAATTACAAAACAGCATTTACTAGAGAAGTTAAAAAGGAAAATAAAACTAACTAATTAGTTTAACTTATTAAACTACACAAGAAGTAAACCAAACCAAAGAACAGTAATACAGCCTGTTACCATCTTGTCATAAAAGAATGTTCTCTTGTGCTGCAAATAGTTCACAAGGGCTATAGAGTTATAACCAATTCTAGCCAAACTTTAAATGGATAAAAACAAAAATTATAGCCAAAGGGATAAGGCTAGTTTACACCTTCACAAGCTTCACACGCTAAACTCTAGCAGTATATAAACATTATGGCCAAAAAGAGGGATAAGGCTGGTTTACACCTCACAGAAATAAGTACAGAGTCAAGGTAGTGAGAACATATATATGAGTATAATGCTTTCTTTTGCATGTACCTTCTAAGATGCATGCAGCAGCTGAGGACACCACAAGTGCTGCTCTCCAAGAAAACACAGTGCCTGCAAACCATGCCATGATGTATGTGGATAGACTGAAATCCATGTCAATGTAATGTGTACTGTATAGGATGCAATGACTTCTGCTTGGCCTCCAGGCCAGTCTCTGATCCTGCCCTAGCGGGAAAAGTGCACATCCACAAATTCGATATAGCTGATAACATCAACAGTGACTGGTGAAGAGAATATGGCAATAGCAGTGTCCCACATGCTGATGTAAAAAGCTCTCTGTAATGTCAAGCAAGTGCACACATCCCAGTTGACTGTAGTGAGAATAGAACCCCTACCTATCCAAGTACACAGACTACAGAACTTAGTGCTTTATACTAGGGCCACAGCACAAGTCTGAGTTTCACAAGGCTGCAGGACAACTTATACTGGATGACATCAGCAGGGCATATTGGAGAGAAGATGGCGGGAAGCCACCATGAAGTGGATGTGTATGCATGTGCAAGTATCAAACTACTGTCATTTGATAGAACTGGAGCAGTAACTGTAGGATACACACTTCTGCACGTCTGGCTAGACACACACACACACCCACAGACACACACACACACACACACACACACACACACACACACACACACACACACACACACACACACACACACACACACACACACACACAGTTGATTTTGTAGTGATAACAGAACCCAACCTATCTAAAGTGCACTGCCTACAGAATTCAGTACTTTATGCTAGTGCCACAACACAAGTCTACTTTTACAAAGCTGAAGGACAGCTTATAGTGGATGACATCAGCAAGGCATGTTGGAGAGAAGATGTTGGGAGGCCTGCAAAGGTTCATAGCTTCATAGGTTCATAGGAGGTTATTCGACTAATAGCCCTAGGGTGTTTACAAGCCTAACCATGTAAAAACACAAGTACCTTTATTGAGCATAGTTAGATAGTCATTGTTACCAGAGCAATTTTGTGCTCAGCACCAACTTCTCCTGTCTATGTGAGACCCCAGGTGTGAATTTACAATCATCCATCCAGTTGTCAAAGGTTGCACTTGAATAGGATCATTGAGGAGCACTGTTTCACATGCAGTGGGAGCCTATTACAGATGAGTTGCAATCGCTGGGAGATATATCTGTCTCCCCAGCATGTTCTGTTTATGCCACAAGCTAGGCTGAGATCCCTGGAGCAAGTTATTGTTGTACCATTTGATTTGAAGATGTCCAGCATTTCCAGTAGGGCAGGGTCTGAGACTGCTTTGTAGGCCAGGCATTGGTCACCTTTCAGCATCCTGCATGATACTGAGTACAGTGACAGGTATTTCTGTCTTTCCATGTATGTTTTGTTTTGGAGGTCTTGGATTCTCCTGGTCACAAACCTCTATATTTTCTCCGGTTGCTGGCTGCAGGTGTATGTTGAGGTACAGACAAAAGGGATATTCTACTCAATTAGTGGTGTAATAAGGGTTGAGTACATTGGTCATGGATGTGATGTCCTAATTTATGAGGTGCTCAATGTAGAATGTGTGCCTCATCCCTAAGGACAGACAGTGATTGAAGTGTAGATTGCTATTAACATGCGTTCCCAAGTCTCTCAAAACTGTGTCTGAGCTTACAGGGATGCCAAGTATATCATAATTAGCAGGGGTATTTCATTGCCAAAGGGGACATTGAGGCATTATTTTGCTTTAAGGTTCAGTCTGTGTGTTTGGCACCAACCATTTGTCTGTGTCAGCCCTTTCTGTAATATCTTAATGTCATTGGGGGACTCTATATGAGTGTGGCCAGTTGACAGTCATCTGCAAACTTGGTAAGCCGCAGACCATCTATACCCTCTATCCATAAAGTCATCCTGTAGATGGCATAGTCCCTCACGAAATTCCTTGTCATCACAGGATAAAATGAGGAAAGAGGAGGGAGGGGCAAGGCCTATTTTTCACAATGAAATGACATAGTTAAGTACACTGAAAGTAGTTCTGTGGAAATGCCCATGGTTATTACCTATACATCAGAGGTGAAAAGGATTAGGGAAGTGGTCAGAAGTAACTGGCATATCTTACACACTGATGAGAAGGTAAAATAACTGGTAGGCCAATGGCCTATTTTCGTGTATAAAAACAAAAAGAACCTTAAACAATGTTTATGTTCTCCTAACTTATATCATAATTTAGGGGTAAGACAATGGGGTACACGTAAATGTTAGGAATGTGCATACTGTGATTATATTGATCAGTCTATGTATTTTAAGCATCCAGAGACAGGATATTTATGGAAACTTAGGGTTTCAGCAGACTGCAATACACAGAATGTTATTTATGCAGCACACTGTGTTTGGTGCTTCAAATTTTGCATAGGTAAAACTAACCGGAAAATGAAAGAGGGAGTGCGGGATCATTTTTTTGTACTAGAAGAGGGAATGACTGCAGTGCTTTTGCAAAACACACACTAACAAATGGCAACATAGATACATTTGTCTTCCAAGTTTTTTAAATTGTGACTGAGAGTGTGAGGGGGGGCACTTAGTAAAGATGACATTAAATGCAGAATTACAGTGGATTTTAAGGTTAGGAATGCATAGGTTAATGGTTCTGAATGACCATGTACCCCTAAAGCCAGTATTAAAGGCAAAGAAAAACAGATAAATGTATTATTCTGCATTTTTGTGTTTTTACTTGCTACTTTTTTATGTGCTGTTTTAGATGCTGTTGCTTTAAAAGTAAATGCCTTGTGGATCAGTTAAGATTCTTCATTGTCATGTTAATTGATACTAAAATTTAGTATAAAAGAAGTTCATTTGCTTTACTTTTTTGTCTCATGAAGCGGTGGTGAACACTGCAAAAGCATTAACTTTTAATAAAACCTGTGTATTTTCCAACTGTTGAGCCTTGCCTTTCTGCCTGTTACTAGCTGTGGTTTTGCTTGGAATTTTGTTTGAGTCTGCTGCTGGAATACACTCACTGCCTTTGGGTGTTCTTGCAAATTTAAAATAAAGTAATAAAATAAAATAACACTTGTCTATTTTTCAGTTCATTGCTATAAACTGCACTGTCACAACAGTAAAAATTGGTTGCACACCCTGTACTAGAAACTAGGACTATCTGTACTGCAGCTCTACACTTACACCTGCTGCCACAAGATTAGTTACATGGCATTTCTTAATTTCCTAATCATTCTTAAGGTCTCTGCTAACTGCTGTGCAATGCCACTTCACTTGTTTGCACAGTGCCCAATAGAATGAATTGAATGGATTCAGTATCAATTATTGGCTGAGTTCTGTCTGCAGGTGTTCAATGGCAGCAGCTGTTGGGAACCTTGCTATCTGCCACGCAATGCCATTAAGTGCAGTTGCACAATGAAAAACAAAAATTGCAACAATGTATTGTTTTTGACATTTTCCCTTTTACAGATGACCTGCCTGTTTGCAGGTGTTCTGTCTGCTTCCTGAGTGGGCCAGTACTCCAGTTTGCTCACTGCCGCCCTTCACGCAAACAAGATGGGCACATACAAACCTGACATTCATTTTTTTTCAATTGCCCATGTTTGCGCTAAGATTTGCATCATGGAAACACCGCCCTCCCAAAAATCAAAAAAGGGAAAGTAGTTGAAATGAGGAAAAGCAATCTATGACATACATACTACAAAATGTCAGTACACATGAAATATTTCTGCATAGCTCTGGATCTGAACTCTCACTCGAATGCACCTTCAGAACACACTAAGGGTGCCTTATCCCACTTTGCCACACAAACACCAGCAAGGAACTAAAATCACTCTACATACAACCAGCTGCAACATCATCTACTGCAATGTGAAACCATATAGCAGTCATTTGTACATTTATTAATTTTGGATGTAGTGCACTGAGTGATCACACAACTAGTTATGAATATTGCTTGCAAATATGCATGTTTGCCTTACCTCCCTGTGTTTGTTGCTCATTCCTCTCTTATCAGACCAATAACCTGAGACATGCAATCTGTAAGCCATTCTATATAAAATGTGTGAGCATATTAAATGGCAATAATATAATATGCAGTTGCCAACAAATGATGGGGAGGTTGGATGTTAATGAACAGAACCCGTGAGTTATGTGCTGCTTACTTACATTTCCAACCTTGACAAAATTAAATCTAACTCTTTGTAAGTCTAACCTGACACACCCACTGGATGTAGGGAAATCTGCATTGCTGTTGTGTTTTATTTTCCCTACCAGTAATCATTCACAGTTGCAATCTATTAAAAACAAATACTGAGGGAGTTTATGCGACACAGAGCCAAGTATTTGGGATTTAGAAATTCTAATGTGTTCACACCTCATTTGTATCTTCACCGTGCTGACAGCCCTGAATCTACAGTACACCATAAAAAGGCAACCATGTAGCTACGGAAATAGAAGGTGAGGAGACTTGTTTATGTGGAGAACACAGAAAAGGGGCTATTACTCTAGGATATATCTGCACAGAAGATTATCGAACTTGAGAAGGTATGTTTGCATTTTTTTCAGTTACATACTGCATATGCTGAAATGTAATAAGAAAATCTGTTTAAAAAAAATCTGCTTATCAGAGCATTTCACAGGTATACATGATTGGCAATACCTTAAAATGGAATGTTCTATGTTAAATCTGTAAGCACGTTTCAGGGGCAGTTCATTTGAAAGCATTTTAGCATTTAAAGGATGGTTTGGTTAGCAAAATGTGTTATTTGCCTGTTCTTTTGGTTCTTCTGTGGGTGGCAGAACAAAGCTGCATTTCTGTTAAGGCACAAACAAGGATATGTTGCTATTGTTACTCTACTTGTTTTGCATCCAGCCTGTTATTCATATTTCAAATATCTAGACTGTTTTATGTTTTACTAGTGGGTAATACTGAAATGCTACCTTTTCTGTTTTATCTGAGATCAGTTATTTTGTAGTTATGTGATAGTTATGTGTATCATCCTTCTGTTGTCTTTTAGGACAACTAGGACTATGGCACCCAGGCGTCCCAAGCTAGAAAACCACCCTTCACTGACCCTGAGAATCAAGTCATTGTGGAAGCTTTTAGGCAACATGGTGCCTTCCTGCTTCAAAGGGGACATAGTGATATGCCAGGCAGAATTCAAATTTGGCAGCAGATAGTTGCAGACATTAATGCAGTAGGCAGCCACAGCAGGACATATGATGAGGTGCACCATAGGGCCACTGAAATGCTGAAATTGGAATTATACTGGGGGGACTGCTATATGGCCAACACTAACAGCAAATGGAGAGTTACTGTCCACTGCCAGGGATCAAGATAGCTCCCAGGAAAGTATAGAACAGTATGTCCTTGACACTGGTGCTACTATTTCAAGGACAGCAAGCATGTCCCAGAAGGAGATGAGAAGTAGGATTTTCTATCTCAGTTGTTAAATACTGTTGTATAGTAAAACAATTTATATTATTTTATGTTAGTTATGTTTCACAAAAAAATAAATTGGAGGGGATTGAAGATTCCTACAATTGACAACACATTCTGATTGATTACACATGGGCTTAGATGGACTTGTCATCCACGCTCTTGTTGAAAGTATAGTTAATGGACATATAAGGAAAAACTTATTACCCCTATGTTACTGTTAATTGTGATGATGTTATCCTTACCTTTTTCTTAACTTCTTCCAGGACTCTCCTGCATATGGAGCATAACATCATCTGCACGTGGTAAGCCAAATGTTTTTATGTCAGTACTGATCAGCAATTCAAAGAAATATTTTAGTGTGTGATGTTGATGTCAGGACTGGCACCACTGTTGTTTTGTTAGTTGGACTATAGTAGTGTACATATTAATTGTTACTGTGTTTTTTGCTTATTATCACAGGTAATCCTGACAGTGGAAGTGTGGAACTTCTACCACCTGATGTCAGGGTTTCAGGAGACTCTGATGATGATGTGGCCAAACAGATCCACAGTCAGGGGGTGCAGAGGTTGAATTTGACACTGAGGTTGACATACAGCCATCTCCTGAAATTCTATTGGACTCAGCCAGTAGGCCTACACCTACTCATTCCAGTGAGCCCTCATATATTGGACAGGTGGAGGGCAAGACAATCAATCAGGGAAGTGTGGCTACAGTGGCTTCAGTGACTGTCGACTCTATCCATAGCCAAAGTGTGGGCAAGGTGTCATGCTGGATGGTTGAGGAGTGCCCGCTTCCCTGCTAAGCCCACTACTTTTCTGTCTCATACCAACTCATAATTCTTTCTAGCATGTCGAAGGGTCAGATGCTGGCGTCCTCTCCTGCCCAGCTGGTGAATCTGGGAATTCTGAGACAATGTTACAATTGTCTCATGTACATGGACAACCCTCTCCTCCTCCCATGTAACACTAACATTTGTGAGAGATGCAGCTATTTAGCCAGACTGGAGGCTGAGCTCTCTCAACTCAGGACTGGCAAGACCAGGCAGGAGGAGAAGGCAACTACACACACCACAATACCAGTCTCACATAACTCAACCACACCACTGAAGGAAGCCTGCTGTCAATAATCCACCTGATCCAGGTGTCTCTTCCAGTGCCACTCAGTTTATGTCTAGGGCCATCATGGAGGCACAGGCACATTCCCATAGCTCCTCCAGAGAAATGCTCAGGGTTGTAGATGTGGCACAGGCTGAGATGCATGACAGCCTCCAGCATGTTGCCGATTCAATTGGCTAGAAGAATGACACATTGGAGCGAGCAATGTCTGTGACAGAATGTCTGCTGGGAGGGGGACGGCATCATCATGGGCGGTTGTCAGCCACATCAATTGCTGTTAGCCAATGTGGCCTTTCCTGATCCCACTCCCATACTGGCAGTACTTCCACTTCTCAGTCAATGGTTAAGCTGTCCACACCCCTACATGGCAGGCTATGGGTCATGGTCCTGTGCATCCTCTTGAGGGCATCTCATCCAGCAGACATCAGTCACATTCAGTTAGCAGTAGTGCATCTGACCGTGGGCATAAATGTGCCATTGCAACTCCTGGCAGAGCCAGTTTTCATGGTCAGGTATGGCAACAATGAACTGCCACCTCTACTATGCATGGCTCACACCTGTCCGACATACCAGGAAGTAGAGCCAGCACAGAGCTTGGCTGTGTTCATGCACTCACACACCAATTTCATCTGCAGGACCCATACAGACACACACATGACAGTTACATAGTTCAGCCACAAAGCTTAAAACTCATTTTGTCTTACTGACCATTTGTTGCTTTATCCAAATATCTACCTGCTTCTCTTTCTTACTCACACACACTCACTGATCATTTGTTTCAGCCTAAGCTTCCTGCCCCCCCCACACACACACACACAACACCCTGTGCAAGTGATGATAACTGTGCCATATTCTTGTTTTGTATTTCTTGGATTCCGGGATACATAAGCTCTGTGTCTAATGCTCATGGTGCATAGCTGACTTAGTGCTTAGTATATCTGCATTTGTGATGTTGAATTGGCAATTGTACTTCTGATTTATATTGGTCTTAGAAAGTTAGATAGTTGATAGCATCAAAATATTTCCATCTTTATTGTTAATGATCTTGTGAGGGTTGTGAAGTCTGAAACTGAAATGTGTATCCTTACTTCCTAACTTCTTTCTTTAATGAATTTCCTGTACAAACATATGGTGCTAAACTGAGGGCAGGCAGTGACCATCACTACTTTGAGAGGTATGACTTGTATGACTCTTTAAAGCCTCAGGACACATATAAGTCAAATGCGTCTCTGCTGTCACATGTTAAGGTCATTTTTGTACAAATCTCCCACCTTTTACTTGCTTACATTAAGAAGCAACAACATGAAAGGATATGCCAGTCATTCATATTATTATGCAACACATTCCAGGTTCAACACTTACCTTGTAAATCCAGCAGTGTCAACAGTTTTAGTTCATGGCCGATTCTGTCTGATGCAAGCAGTACACAAACAATACATTTAGTTATTGAGTTATTGGGTTATTTATTTATTTGACATTTGTTTATCGGGGTGGTCTCTCTGTGTCAGAAGAACCCATTTTCAGCAGAAACCTGGGGTGAAAACTCCAACAGTACAAGCAACAATATATAAACTAGGAGAAAAATTATTACAGATACATATGAAGACACATTTCAGTATGAAAACACTGTCAGAGGAAAATAAGCATATTTGCATATAATATATGTTGTACAACTTGGCCTTAGGATAACTGTACAGTCTGTTGAAGGATAACTATAAGATAATTAATCTTAGGTAGTGTTAGGAGAGTTGAAAATTAGTCTTAAGAAAACTTCTGTAGGGTACCGCATACAGAGAGGGGGAGGGAGAAAGTGTATGAGAGACTAGTTAGGAGTAGAGCATGAGCACAACCAAGAACTGTTATGATGTTGCTTTAGGGACTCTTTTTGAAAGCGACAAGTTCGGGAATAATTCGAATTGATAGTGAGAGTGAGTTCCATGCTTGAGCAACACTGTCAGAGTAGAGGCTCTGTCCAGGTACTTTAGAGGCTTTGGAGATAGTAAGAAGATTCTTATCTTCAGACCTGGGGGTTCTGCTAGGGTAGTAAGGTCTGATTATGTTTTTCAGGGCAGGGCAGGCTTGGGACTTATTGATTATGTTGTGTAGTGTTGTGAGTTGTATATAGAAGAGGCAATGTTGTGAGTTGTATATAGAAGAGGCGACTGGGGAATTCAAGCCAGTCTAGCATTTGCAGTAGTATATGGGTGTGGGTTTTGGAATTTTTGGCAAACTTTGCCACTTTGTTGTAGTGCTGCTCCATTTCAGATCTAATGGAAGCCTATAGGTTAGAGAAGATAGAGGCACCACATAGAAGGGAGGGTAGTGGGTAGGTTTTTGGTAGGGTTATTTTGGCTGGTGAAGTCAGAAATTGTTTGTTTCTGTAGTGAATGCCAATATTCTCATTTTTTTATATTTTGTTGGATGTGGGGATTAAATTTTAATTGATCATCAATAGTTACACCTAGCAGTTTAGTGTGATGGACTATTTTGAGAATAGTATTGACAGCTGTATATATTTTAAACTGGTTTGTGTCAGTGGAGAGATTTTTTGGTAGGAAGAGAAGGAGTTTAGTTTTATTTGCGTTTAGGAATGGCTGAGTTAAGTGAGCCAATACTCAAATGCTGAATAGGTATGCTGTGTAGTTGTGAGAAGCTGGGGTACTGTAGGAGATGTACAGATAATAGTAGAGTCATCTGCATACTATACGAGTGTTCAAGTGGATGAGGCAGTAAGTAGCTCATTTGTAAATATGTTGAAGAGCAGGAGACCGAATACAGAGTCTTGTGGGACTCCAGTGGGTTTATGAAAGAAGGGAGAGATTTTATTTAACCATTTTACAGCTTGTTTTTGATCATGCAGGTAACTGTGAAAACACTGTAAGGTGGAGGGAGTAAGACCAAAATCTGAGAGCTTTTGCAAGAATATGGACTGTGAGATGGTGTCAAATGCCTCAGAAGGGTCAAGGAATATGGCAGATGCCAAGTGACCTGTGTCTCTAGCTCTGTTAATAGTTTCAGTAAAGGGTAGGAGGGCTATGAATGTGCTGGGCCTGGACGGAAACCATGTTGGATATGTGTAAGAAGGTTGTTTTGCAGTAAGTATTTCATTAACTGTAGGTATATACATTTTTCTAATATTTTAGAGATGGGAGATAGAATAGCTATGAGTTAGAAGTTGGTCAGTTCAGTAGATTTACCTCCTTTATGAATAGGTATGATATAGGACATGGGTAGGTAAAGGTTATGAGAGTTGCCTGGCATCAATGTTACTATATGTATATTCATAGGAGGAAGGATTTCGGCCCTTAGGTGGTGAATGAGTGTGCTAGCCATTGTCTCTTAGCCAAGGTGAGGGCATATAGAGCACATCTACTTCTGCCTACACATGCAGCAGCTGCTGTTTTCCCCTCTGGCTCCTCACCTGCATGTGGCTGTGGTGGCCTTCCATTCATGGTGGGATGTGTGCCCCTTCCCCTTGTTGATCCTGCTGAGCTGTTTTCTCAGGATGATGTTGTGTAGCATGGTACAAACTGAATATTTCTGTACATGTTTATGGATTGTACTGTAGGACTCAGAGAGATTTATCCAGACAATTGAACCATGACTTCAGCAGCCCAAACACATGCTCTACGATATTTCTGGTTTGAGCATGTGCCTCATTATTGCATTCTGCAGCAGGTGTGTGTGCATTTCTGATAGGTGTCGTCAGTCTTGGTTCCAGTGCTTAACCTGCATCCCCCCAGTAAATTAGCCTGAAGAATATCCCCTTAGTAAACATATGATACAGCTGGGAGGTGTGTCAGATATGTGAGTCATTGTAACTGCCTGGATTGCCAGCACACACATTCAAAATGATTCCCTTGGTATTACACATGACTTAGCAGATAACAGACTGGAAGCCCTTTCTATTAATGTAGAACATTCCCTGTTGCTCTGGCAATGCCTTAGTTTTTGCATGTGTGCAATCTATGGCACCCAGTAATTCAGGGTATTGAGTTACAGGGCAGAACTCCTGCATGTTTCTGGCCCTATCCTCAGGAGTATGGGGAAAATATATGTGGTCACTAGCATGTTGTAGCATAGCATTGAGGAATTGATGGAGCATCCTGAATGCTGATGCCTGTGACACCCCCAGCATGTCTCTTGTTCTACAGTGCTACATATACCCTTCTCTCCACTGGAATAGGTTCCCCTTGGTTTGCCCTTGCTATGAGTTGAGGACGACAGAGGTTGCATGTCATATAGATTGTGATAAGTTAACTGGGGTCTGAAAACTCTTCTCCTTCTTGGCCTTGGTCTATTAGCAGCAGAAGTTGCATAGACTTCAGCCTGTTGCACATACACATGAATTAAAGCAACAGCAGCCGCTAATATTGTTTCTGTGTAGACTCCTTTCCATGGCTATATTCCAATAGGTTTTGGAATTTGCAGGAAAAACCAGCACTGAGTCTACATGGTTGCTTCTTGCTTGTTGAATATCTTCTCCATCTTGGATTGGCTGATTAGCATACAATTCAGCTGTTTATGCTGTAATTTGCATGCCACAGTGTTTACTTTATTTGTGTGGCTGTGCATAGCTCTATACACCATTTAGAGTTATTTATGGAATCCAAAATTGTGCACTACCATGTGTATGTCAGGGCATAGCACACACTTGGTGTAAATGGACCGTACAGGATTTACTAAATCTGGCAACGTGTTTCTGTAAAATTTGAAATAAAAGTTTTAAATGAAATCCAAATCTCGGTGATAACTGTAAAAGTAAAGAAGAAAATAGTATTATGCTCATGGACAGGTTTGAACAGAATTTATGTTAACTGGTGAACGACAGACAGTTAGTGGGATATTGGCACAGGTGGTGGGGACCTGATTCATTATCATGCATAGGTCCCCATTTGTCCATAAACTGAATCTGTTGACTCATGAGGTGTATGCTGCAACAATACAGTATTATTAACCATTCAAGTAGGTCACACCTGTACTGAGTGATGTCAGAGGTGATTGCTTTTGTTGATGGAAATGAAGACTAGGAAAGTCAGAAATGAGGTGTAGGTGTAGCACAAGCATGTAAGACCCCCCCACCAAAAGAGTACGCTACATGCAGTGATATTTTGGATTTATGTATGACTTGTGAGGCATTGAACAAAGCAGCTGCAGCATTTATATTGTCTTTTAATTATTTTGTTTTATGTGTTGCACTAAAGAGTAAATTGATTCATTAGTAAAACTGGTGTATGTAATATATCCCCGGATTCACTAATCTATCATGCAGGACTAGATTAGTCCTGCACAGAAGCGCCCATGTTGGAGGAGGAGCACGCCATGCATATTAATGAAGGCACGCTGGCCGAGCTCCTAGCCTTACACGGAGTATGTACGACTGCAGGGGTTGTGTCTGAGAGCAGAGCTCTCAGAATATACATGCCCCTGCAATGAAGGACTGCAGAAAGATAGTAAAAAATGAGCAAGACCACTCATAGATGTACGCATACCCCCATCAACATCCCCCCACATGTATAAGAGCAATAGTGAATAAAGAAAATAAAAAGAAATATTTATTTGTAATGAAACGGACAAAGTTTAACTGTAGGTGCGCGGGTTTGCCCATATCTTAGTTACAGTTAATGTAGCTTAAATAGCAAAAAGAGGATAAAAAACAAGCTATATGCAAATGAAGCAGTACAGCAATACTGTAGTGGGTAGGGCTTTTGCCTCACGAGCAGTCAATCCTGGTTCGAGTCCCACTGCAGCACATGCTATTTTACATGGCAAAGCACGTTATAACCAATAGTTTTGTTGCAAAACCCACTAAATAACACATATGTATGAACTAGAGTACTGCAGGAAATGCACATGTGAAGTAGCAATGTCATAATGAATAAGGCACTAGTAACCAGGTGTAAGCACAGCAAAGCAGTAGTAAGCATATCTAATCACTAGTAAGTGTGTTTATGTGCGTTTGCATGGGGGTAAGCACTGCCTACACAGATTAAGCAATGTGGAAGCTAACTGAGTATATGAAACTGTAACCAGAAGTTAGCAGTGCTTAGCTATGCGCAAACCCAAGCAAACCCATGCACAACTGCTTTAAAGTGCATTAATAACTATGCTTCCAACGGCCAGTGTTTTGCCCAGCCACAAAATAAACAGCCTCTGCAAGGATCGAACCCAGGACAATTCACACCATACACAAAGTTATTTACCAGTAAGTCATGCCAGATATACATAACTCTGATATTTTCAGAAACATAACATCCAGCCCAGTCATGCAACAGTACAGAGAATGTATAGCTACATCTAGATGTATATGTATGTGTGTAAATATATTAATATCTAAACAGATACAACATATCTATATATGTAGTTTTATATATATATATATATATATATATATATATATATATATATATATATAAATATAAATATATCCAATTATATATATATATATATATATATATATATATATATGTGTATATCTATATATATATATATATATATATATATATATATATTTATATATATATATTTATATACACAAATATATGATATATGAACATATATACAACCAAATGCCATCTACACATATATATGTCAACACCTATATGTCCACATATACACAGCAAGTTACATATATGCACACAGGTATATATCTCTGTAGGTATAGACATAGTTATAGATATGAAAGCAAATATATACCCATATAGGTATATATGGCCAGACATCTGTAGATAGCAATGGTAGATTAACAGAATGTCCACATGAACTGTTAATGAGGTTGAGAGGCCCCAAATAATATATGTCTCGTATGAATTGGCATCCTCCCAGCCAAACACGTCCGCCCTGCAATACACTACCAAGTTAATTTTATTGTAAGTGTTCCATTTAAATGGGGATTTAAATTAGTCTTCTTTTATCTTTCACATGTTTATATCACATTCCCCTCTCCCCCACCCACTAGGCGGGCCAACCAGTAAAGGCCCAAACAACCCATCCTCTCCTCGATACTTTACCCACAGTTCCACCCCCCCCCCCAAGATCATGCACACCATACCCATGCAGCCACCATCACTTCCCTTGTTACAGGCCCGTAGCTACCACACCACCACCTATTGCCCACCCTCCACTCAGGATTCATCCTGTACGTTGTCCCGACCCAAGTACCCTAGGTCTGCAACATGCTGTAGTCCATGTACATAGCCATGTGTACCTTTGCAGCCATGCTTTTAGAGCAAAGCAGAATACCAAATTTTGGGTTGTTCCATATGGGATGAATGTTTCCCTGGTAATAATAGACTTCACGTGTGACTTTGTTTACTCTACAGGTTTTATTTTCAGCTATTGGAAAGCATATGTGGCACACATGGTTGCTCGATATGCACACAAAACCTAATAGGAATGTCTAATTTAGGTATATGGGAAACACACGTCCCTGGTATACACATGGCTCTACAGGTTCCCCTCCTGATAACTAAATTATTGTCTAATGAAGATGCACTGCTTTAAAGTGCTGTAATCAGTCAGCATCCAATGGCCCATGTTCTGCCTAGCAACAAAATAAACAGCCTCTGCAAGGCTCAAACCCAAGATCATGCACACCATACCCAAAGTGACTTACAACTAAGCCATGCTAGAGATACATAACTCTGATGTTGTCGTTAACATAACATCCAGCCTAGTCATGCAAGAGTACAGAGAATGTATACCAACATCTAGATGTATGTGTGCGTGTAATTATATCCATATCTAAACCGATACTACATATCTATATATGTGTAGATATATATATATATATATATATATATATATATATATATATATATATATATATATAAAAAGAGGTCATCGTTACCCTCTACTCATCACTCATTAGACCCATTATAGAGTACAATGCCCCTTTTGGAATGTACCTCACAAGACATCTGCAGCAGCTGGAAAGGCCACAGAAGTACCTCACAAAGAGGATTACTGGACTCAAACAAATGCCCTACACTGACTGCCTCAAAAAACTCCAGCTTTACTCCGTAGCGTATCACCTACTCAGAGGTGATTTCTGCCTAACATATAAAGCTATGTCAAACCCAGAGCTGTTGGACATGCTTCACCTAAAGAAATCCCAATCCCTCCGAGCTACACACTCTAGGGACCTAAACCTTGTCACCACAATAAACAGGACATGCTGGAGGGATAGATTCCTATCCCAGAGACTTCCCATTTTCTGGAACAGGCTACCCATCTATGTCAAGCAAAGTTCTTCATTAGCACTCTTCAAGAAAAATCTTGATGAGTGGATGGGAAATAAGAAATACACCCTGGGGATTGCTTCTGTGTCTCTGCTTATCAGTGGCACAGGAAAATAACTTTCTTGGGTGGCGTAAGCCAGGGAACCCTGTTGGCTAGGCTTGCAAAGGCCCTTGGGCCGATAGCCTAGTACCTACCTATGAACCTATGAACCTACATATATATATACATATATATATATATATATATATATATATATGTATATATTTATCTATATATATATATATATATATATATATATATATATATATATATATATATATATATATATATATAAAATAGTCTGAAATATATCAAGATCAACAAATGGTGTACAGAGTACAAAAAACACCAGAATCATCACTCCAAGTAGCCAAGAACCAGACTCAATGGTACCAAATAAAAAATGTTTAATTCCACAAAAAAGACTCAGCAGTAACACAGTCAGTCAAGCGCTTTCGTCATCCAAGGCTTTTTCTGAACTGTGTAATACATCATTAACACTCCTTAAATAATTAGTCCCCCCCATTTAACACACTAATTAAACTTTAAAATCATACACCCTTAAAAATCTAACTAAAAAGCAACAGTACATAATAAATAAATCTTTAAACAAATACAAAGTGTTTGATAAGTGTGGTGTATAATAACACCAATACTATAACTTAGTAGCTCTGTGTTTCAACTCTGGCTTGATATAAATATGGTCATTAATACCAGTGGCTACAGTGGCATTCAAATGAATTTTTCATCGCATTTCAGCCCTATCCAGTTTATTGGTCCAATCACCCCCCTCTAGTGTCCATGCCTACCACCTCCAAAATACCAAAATGAATAAAATGGTCAGGATTGAGGTTGATATGCCTGAATAATGCATTATTGTCGTCCCTTTTCCTAATACTATATAGGTGTTTGTAAATTCTTCTCCGGAACCTCCTTTCTGTTTTACCTATATAGAAATTATAACAACCCTGACATACAGCTATATAGACTACACTGTTGGTGTTACAAGATCCTGTGGCTAACCTAACTTCAAAGTCATTGGAACCTAAACATACAGTAGGGCATGAGATAATGTATTTACAATAACCACATGCCCCATATTTGGTGGTTCCCTTAATATTCTTGTTCTTACTCTCAATACGGTGTTCTAACATGTTTTTCAAATTCCTATTGGTCTTATAGGAGAAAGTCGGTACCACGCCTAAAACAGCCATCAGTTCTTAGTTCACTTTAAATAAAACCCAATTTTTCTTTATTATCTCTCTAATAGGGTTAGTAGTGTCCCCAAAAGTCAAAACCATAGAATAAGAGAAGTCATTGTTTTGTTGGTGAGTGACTTCAACCTTATTCTGGCAAACTCCAAGTAGAGGTTTGTACCTATTACCCCATTCACTTGTGACTTGCTCGCTAATGGTAACCACAGAATCCAATGGGTACCCCCTGGCTACAAACATTTTAATCAGCTTGTCCATTTCCAACTTAACTGTGTCAAGATCAGAGCACATTCTGGCTATACGCACCATCTGACCTTTCACTATGTTCCTTTTCACAAAGTAGGGGTGACAACTCCAGAACTCAAGATAATCATTTGAGAAAGGGGGTTTTCGGTGAACACTAGACCAAAAACACTTCATGTTTAAATCCTTCCAAATACACACATCCAGGTAGTTAATCCTAGAATTACCACAGTTACCAGTAAATTTAAAATAATCACAAAGATTATTAAGAAAGTTTAAGAAGTTGGTATGTTGATCCCCTACTTTCCAAAGAATGAGAAGATCATCCAAAAATCTTAAATACAACACTCAAGAATCTTTAATTGGGCTTTTGAAGATGAACTCACTTTCCCAACGGTACATAACTAAATTTGCAAACAAAGGTGCACAACTATTACCCATTGCTATACCGTTTGTCTGGAGGAAAAACTCCCCACCAACACTAAGAAAATTGTTCATCAAAATAATCTCCATTAACACCATAATAAAATTAACCATGGTGTTCCCCAAATTAGTTTGTACAACTAGTACCTCATGAAAATATTCCAAGCCTAACTCATGGGGTATAGAAGTCAGGAGGAGAAGGTAACCACACACACCACAAATCCAGTCTCACATAGACCTATCGCATCAGCAAACCAAACACATAATCACACAAAAACATACTCGGAGGCTCTAAATAAAAATCTGCCTAAGCAGCAGAGGCCTCCAAAGCAGACATCCAAGCAACCCCTACCACGAAACAATACCCATGTAGCACATAGCTCACAAAGTCAGTGTGCCGCACAGTCACAGCCCTTAAGGCTAAACAACACACCTAATACACTTGTAATAGGTGACTCTATTGTCAGACACACTTGATGTCCCACTCACCAGGCTCAACAAGGAGAAGGTCACTGTAAGCTGCCTGTCGGGTGCCAGGATCTGCCACATAACACAAGCACTCAGGTCACTCCAAAGCAAGTACAAATATGACTCCATCATTGTCCATGCTGGTGTGAATGACCTGAGATGTACCTCCCTGGACTACATGGAAAAAGATGTAGAGGAGCTCTTTGATCATGTAGCCCAAGCCGGTATGACCCTGACCTTGAGTAGCATCTTATCCTCACCAAGAATGATGCCACAGTATAAAGACAAAATGATCAATTTTAACAACTGGCTAAAGTATTGGTGTCATTCAAAGGGGATCCAGTGTCTGTCAGGCTGGGATGACATGCTCAACAAGCCACGTTGCTTCGCTAGGGATGGCTTGCACCTGTCACCCCTGGGTTTTCCAATACTGGCAAAGGCTCTTGCCTCCCCCATAGTGCCTTTTTTAGGCAAGGCTCAAAAGACAAACCCACCTCCATAGATAACACAAAGAAAAAAAAACTAAGGGTAATGCTGCTCAATGCCAGAAGTCTAAACCTCAAGATGCACGCACTCGAGACTCTCCTCAGTATGGAGAATATCGATATCTGTGCAGTAACAGAAACCTGGTTCAAGGCTCCCGAGAGCACCCCAGCACTAACAGGTTATACTTCATACCATGCTTTCTGGCCCCAAAACTCAGATCGAACCACAAAAGGAGGGGGAGTATCCATATTTATCAAAGATTCCCACACCTCCAGGTTAGTGGCACTACACAAAGCATTGGAGACCATCCATGTGCAACTAACAGTGGCCAAAACTGCCTTTCAGTTTGTAGCCTGCTACAGACCACCCTCCCAAACACAGGAACCTCACTCGGCTTTCCTGAGGACACTGGAGAATATGAAGGTCTCTCCAAACACTATTATATTGGGTGACTTCAACTACCCAAACATTGATTGGGAAAACTACTCAAGCCCAAACACCCTCGCCCAACAGTTCCTAGAATTTATAAACTCAAATGCTATGGAACAACTGGTCACCACTCCCACAAGAGGGGAAAACATATTGGATCTGGTCATCACCAACATGAGGTCTCTATGTTCCACACCACAGGTATACCCCTCATTGGTAAGATCAGATCATAAACAAATCTCACTGGACATCCATATTCCATTCCCACCCCTAGCCAAGGAAACCACGGTGAAGAACTTCTCAAAAGCAAACTTCACACTTCTCAAAACCAAGGTGGAATCCTTCAAAGCCCCCAGGCCAGTGGAAAATATGGCCCAAAATGCAGAATCCTTTACAAAAGCATTCTATGGACACCTACAGGAATGCATGGAGCATGCTATCCCAGATAAAACCAAGACTCACTCCTTCAAAGGCAGGAGACCTGTCTGGTGGACCCCGGCCATAAATAAGCTATACAACAGAAGGAGAAAGCTACTACATGATAGAGCAAAATCCCAAAAAGGGAAGGTGTCTCTGATAAGTACTAGCAAGAAACTACAATCCCTCATAAAATCATCTAAGGCCAACTTCAAAAGAAAAATTGCACAAGACACTAAAGATAATCACAAAGCCTTCTTTAGTTATGTCAGAAACATGGGAGGCAACTCCCAGATATGCTCTGAGTTAGTGGAAAACGACAAAAAATACACTGAACCCACAGACATTGCCAACATCCTGGCAGAAAGGTTCAGTGCAAACTTCTCCCCCCTCCCCCCCCAAAAGAGCAAATGTCTATCCCAACAGAGTGTAGCCTTCCTGAGATCACAGATGCACAGGTGAGAGCTGCCCTCTCCAAAGCAAAAAACACAGCATCAATGGGACCAGATGGTGTCCCGGGCTGCATCTTACACGAGCTGCAAGAAGAACTAAACCCTCATATAAAGTCACTGTTCAGTCTCAGCCTTACTACGGGATATGTACCCAAGGAATGGCGTACAGCAACAGTGGTCACACTCCACAAAGGTGGTGCCACAACAGACCCTGGAAACTATCACTCTATAAGCCTGACTAGCCTGGTCTGCAAATCTAAGGAGCGTATCATCATGGAAATCATAAACAAAGACATTGGGAACCTCTAGACACTGGATCCTACCCAATTTGGCTTTGTTAGGGGCAGATCTTGCCTCTTGAACCTAGTCGACTTCTTTGAAACAGTTACCAAAGCCATAGATGAAGGGAAGGTAGTCCACATAGACTACCTGGACCTTGCAAAAGCCTTTGACACAGTACCCCACTCGGGCATCATAAATAAGCTCACCAGCTTAAATATCAATCCCTATGTCACAAGATGGGTTGCAAACTGGCTCAGGGATAGAACCCACATGGTCAGAATAGCAGGTGCCATGTCAGACTCTAAACCAGTTACAAGTGGCGTCCCACAAGGCTCACTCCTGGGACCTCTCTTGTTCGGTATATATTTCTCCGAGATACAGGTTAACACGGGTGGACTATGGCTGACCAAGTTCACAGATGACTGCAAACTGGGTGCCGTATTTGACTCTCCAGCTGACACAAGCATCCTCCAAAAGGGTCTCACAGAGATGGATAACTGGTGCCAGAGCCATGGCCTAAAGCTAAATGCCAAAAAGTGCATTGTCATCCCCTTTGGGAAAAACAAAGTGTCCACAAATTACTACATAGGTGGTAATCCATTAAGTATGGAAGAAATAATTAGGGACTTGGGGACCCAAATATATAGCAATCTCTCCTTTGACAATCACGTTGCCAAAGTGGTTAGAAAGACCTTCTATATAGCCCACCTTATCATGAAAGGGTTCACATCTAGATCAAGAGAGGTCATTGTGCCCCTCTTCTCATCACTTATCAGGCCCATAATTGAGTACAATGCCCCATTTGGGATGTACCTTTCCCGACACCTGCAGCAACTGGAAAGACCCCAAAAGTATCTCACCAAGAGGATCAAGTGGCTCAAACAGATGCCCTATGCAGCTCGGCTAAAGAAACTCCAGCTCTACTCAGTTGCATACCACCTACTCAGAGGCGATCTGTGTCTGACGTATAAAGCCATGTCCAACCCAGAATTAATGGATATGCTTCACCTCAGGAAATCCAAATCCCTTAGAGCTACATGCTCCAGGGATTTGAACCTCAGCACAGAAATAAAGTGGACATGCTGGAGGGACAGATTCATATCCCAGAGGCTCCCCTCACTCTGGAACAAAATCGCAATCCATGTTAGGTAGAGTCCCTCACTGACCCTCTTCAAGAGAAATCTTGATGAGTGGATGGGAGATCATAAGTTTACCCCTGGGATCTCTTCTGTGTCCCTGCTTGACAGAGGTACAGTAAACTAACCTTAAAAGGGCTACCTTCTGTGACCTACTATACAGAGGCACAGTCAACTAATCTAAAAGGGTGGCGAAAGCCAAACACACTCTGGCTAGGCTTATAAATGCCCTAGGGCAGATAGCCTAGTATCAACCTATGAACCTACGAACCTATAAGTCCACAGCATCAACTGTGGAACAATTAATCTCCTCACTATAATGTTCTTCCTTTATCCGTCCCAAAAAAATCACAAGAGTCTACTAACATATATTCAATATGGGTTAAAGATTTCACCACCACCCGGTTGACAAAAACCCCTAATGAGTATGCAATACTGTTTTGGCAGGAGATTATAAGTCAATAAGGGGGGGTCATAAATATTTTTATGGGTCTTCGGAAATATAGTCTGAAATATATACATAGATATAGATATATATGAACATATATACATGCAAATCTACACACACTATATTTATATATATATATATATATATATATATATATATATATATATATATGACAACTCCTATATGTCCACATATACACAGCAGGTTACATATATGTATGCAGATGTATATCTCCATAGGTATATATGGACATAGTTAGAAATATGTAAGCAAATATATATATATACCTATATAGGTATATACGGGCATACATCCGTAGATAAGCAATGGTAGATTAACAGAAACACATATGTCCACATGCACCATCAATGGGGTTTCAATGGGGTTGGGAGGCCCCAAACAATAATGTAGTCATTGGCATCCCCCCCCCCAACAGCCAAACACATCCGCCCTGCAATACGCTAGCAAGTGTTGCAGATCCCATAACCAGGACCTGACATGACATGGGCACAAGATGTTAACAGTACTGCAGCCCACCTGTATGATGTCAGGCTGGAATTGGTAACATATCATGCAGTACAGTCTGGCTCCCATAGGAAATGTAATATGTGGAAGCCATCAACATCCCAAGGATACAGATACCCAGACACAGATATGCAGATACAGATATATATATATATATATATATATATATATATATATATATATATATATATACATGTGACTACACATACACATGCAGATATATGTACAGTAAAATACATATGTAGAAGGTGCAAACAATTTGGAACAGCCAATATGCCTACAGTTAACACCGGAACAACTGGACACTGTATGGGCCACCCATAAAAATGACAATTGTTGCCTGCAACATATACCCACAGAGAGTTCATAGGAAAAACACCACACACAGGTTTGCAGAAATGGAAAGCCTTTAATTATGTACTATTACAGTTCTATATGCCATGTCATATAGCTGTTCAGACACTGACAACCATATAAACAGAGTAATGCAACTGTGAAACAGTTATACTAATACAGTAGTCTGGAAAGGTTCACAACTGTTGCTGTCCAGGCCAAGCCCTTCAAATTGTACAATAGCGAAGACAGACTGGGCCACAGGATACCAAACAATCAACAGTATGTAATGCAGGTGTATAGTTCAGCAGCCTCTATCTACTCTCGTTACAAACTCAGTAGGTGGTAAAGATGTCATGTGACCAAATGGGTTGTAACTGTTACATAACAAGACATAACTGATACCATCATGAGCACACTGACAAACAGAACAGTTTGTATGGCAGGAGGCAGTAGGTTTGCATTAACCCAATTCATGTAAGTAATGTAAATATAGGTAAAGTATATGGTACTGTACATCCAGATACCTTAAGGCAGCTCACCCCTGATACCCCCACATTTTGTAACAGCCTATGTCATTTATGGTGCTCCCCCAGACTCAATAATACAGGGCCATATACCACTGTTACATACACTGGCCACTGGAGTGCATAAGGGCACACATGTATTGTGTAGGTTACGCCCACACATATATGGCCCCAGCCCCACTGTATGTGTGGGGGATACAACAACAGTGGACTGATGGCAGCAATGGCAGTGTGATATACTCAAAGCTTACTACAGAACAACCCCCAACAGCATGACATATGTGCAAAACTTGGCATGTAGGTGGAGGACAGAGGCCGGAACACAGGCACATTTGTGGAAAACTGTTGCCATACACTAAGCAAGTTGCTGGTGTTACAGGATAGTCTGCAACATACCCTTAGTCAAGGAATTGAGGTTAGAAACAGAAATGGATGTAGCCATGTACTGATAGCACTCAACACACACACTGCCAGTGTAATATCTGACACAGGACCTGTGTTGTTTACAGACATAAAACATGATAGGCATACCTCTGGCCAGCAAGAGGATAGGCCCATAGTTGTGAGCTATGGAGGCAGACCGCATGTCAAGGTAAACTAGTATGTACACACACACCCTGTAACACCAATACTATACAAAGCATAATGCAACTCTACTCACAGTCTGTCTGTAGTTCCTGATCCTCCTACAAATATGTGGCTGCCCTGAGTGTGCTGGTTCTCCTGTAAGAGGTATTGCTACCTGATGTCTGTAACACTGATGCCCACACACAGGAAGGATGTCCATCACACAGGAAATGTAAAGGGACCATGCGCACATGAAGTAGGGATGTATACTGGGTGGTTGCCATGACAGTGGTAATTGGATATACTACATGTGTAATCATATACATGGCTATCTGGATAAGTATATGTACATATATATCCACCATATTTCCTGGACATGGAGTGTAGCCCTACCCAAGCCGCTATATTCCCAAAGTCATAGTGCAAGGCGATGTCAGGTATGCATAGCAAGTATATTAGTAGAGTATTGCTACTGTCATTGGGATTGTTGTCACAGACATGGTGTGTGTGGGAGGTCACATCTGCTTAAACATGTGTGCCATTAGCTACTGACAGACATCCTAAGGACATCATTGTAAAGTACCGCTGCTAGCACGTGGTGCCCCTGTGGACTGCATCAGAGATATTGGCCAATATATGTGGAAATTCTGACACACTGTAGAGTCCAGAGGTATACACATAAGCTCTTAGTGCAAAACATGTGTACCATGCCTGACAATATGGATGTAGACAGCCATGTAGATGGGTATAACACATAATGACTGTTATACATTTGCCAGCATAGGTTATGCATTCACACACACCTGTCTGGCCTGACACATAATAACTACTGGTACAGGGGTGCCATGGCCACATACTACCCACTAGATATTGACATACATCTGTACAGCATCCCACTGCTCTGTTTGACATACATGATTTTTAAGGGAGGCCCGGCAGCAGTACATCTGGCAAGTATCTGCACATGACATCTCACTGGGTAAGTACACTAAGCTGCTAGGTATGTAACAATGCACTGTGCAGGCTACAAGCAGACTGGCTCAACACTGGCCTACATCTCCTATGTTGGAATGCACATATACCTGCATATATAGCATGCTCAACAGGCATGTCAGAGCACAGGGTAAGATACACCTGTGTGAAAGTGCATAACCACAACTAATGTGAACACAGCCACAGCAACATATGGTAAGCTATCATAATATTACAGTATATGGACTATCTGTTTTACACCATCCTCATACGTGCCACTCACAGACTGACCCTACATATACTGGGCTGCTAGACAGTGTGGTCTGATGGCTGTCTGTGGTATGGGACATGTGTGTGTATGGCCCTATAAATATGTACACCAGTATGGTACCATACAGTGGAGCAGCATGTAACATCAGATAGGAGGGGAACTAGAACAATGACATCTACCACAGTCTGTACAGAGGCTAAAGTACATATTAGCAATACACACATTGTCGACCAGTACACAGACCTCAGTATAAATGTCCAGGTTATGTCATGACATATAACCCCTCCTGTACATAATATTTGTAGCAGTCTGATATATAAATGGCTTGTTATCAGATATGATGACACTAATTATGGCATACAGCACATATGCACCACTTCATGCACGACATATGTACAAAGATTGACAGAGGTGTGGCTGGAAGCACATACACAGGGCCAATATTGACATGTTGCTGTGATAACCTCATACATTTACTGTTGCAATGGGGTTTGTTGCAACATATGTCCTATGAGGGATATGAAGTTAGTAATTGTCACAGCTCTCACCATCTACAGACTGCAATCCTCACACTACCTTCTGCAGTCCACAGATAGATTCTCCATGGCTATCACATAAAACCAAAGGCACAACACTGCCCAGTCTGCAGATGACCCTGCAGATGGGGATTCCTCATAAACATGGAACTGACATGGCAGGTATTGAGACATGTAGGACAGCCATATCCACACACACACTGTTAAACCAACATTGCTCCAAATGCAGTATAGCAGCACTTACAGTCTGTAGTCAGGTCAGGCACATCCCCCTCTTGTTAGTTGCCCCGTTTTCACAGTCTATGTTGTTAGAGGTAAATCCCCAATACATCTGAGATGCTGTTTGCCAAACAACATATTTAGTTCCTGCTCACAGTGAATGAAAAGGGCCAACACCACCATGATGTTCCTAGATACTGGAGTGTGTTTCTATGCAACTGGCTATGGGAATGTTACCACCGCACTTCCACATGCAATCAGCTAGGGGAGGGCTGCAATTCATGCAGAGGCCATCAGCTGATCATGAGCATCACTTAAAATACACATGCTGCTGCCTAAGCAAAGCAGGCGTAGGTCTCCACATCCAGCAGAGAGGGAGTGGGAGAGGCAGACAGAGGCAGGGAGTGGTGGGAGAGTAAAACTGAAGCATGTTTGTGTCACACACCTACCAGCACAGGGTACCAAACCCCTGATGACTATGTAGTGCTATCACAGTTCTATGCAGTTATTGGATGTGCCACATGAGTTACCTGCTGTGGAGCACTCCGAACATATATGTGATGGTGAGTGACATCTGCAACAGGGATATGGTAGCTATACGGTAGGTGATGTACATGTGCCTGTCCGCATGAACAGGTGCAAGCATAAACACAGCCACACTCTCACAGGGACGCACACACACACACTGACACACTTGGCAGGGCCAGGAGTACAACTCATCAGTAGTGGGATTGCCACAACACATCACTGTGTAGGTATCACATGCACCACATGGATCATATGGAGGTTGTATGGGCAAAGGGTATGAGGAGGTGTTTCACATCAGACAGCATGTTTCAGTATACCCATGGGGGTTGTAGTGAGTGTGGATGTGAACATGCACACCATACAACACACACACACAAACACACTGGGTACCAGTAATGACATGCATGGGTGCATGTCTGCACGGGTGTGTGGTGGTTGACTGAGCCAACAGGCTATACAAGGGTAGGCAATGGGTATACTTTGGTATCAAGCCACATGACAATGGTCTGCATTGTGGCTCAGGGCTGTAGTTTCTGCATTTGCCCACACAGGTGGGTATTGTATTCCCCCATCCAGTCCCCATCCAGTCACCTGGGAGACTATTGTGTGTGGCCAGTGCTGTGCATCACTTGCCATGTATGTGTTCCTTAGTCCGTGACATGGATGGTATCTGGGATGTGCACACCTCCCACATGCATGTACAGTGACATGTGGAACTGTACCTGGGGTGTCTGGCCCATGTTGTGAACACAGATTATCATCAGATGTGCCAGTCTTGCCCACCTGCGGTGGGAACTGGTAATGGGCAGCAGGTTTACCCTGCACCAACATTGATAGCAAGCTAACAGCATTCCCTGGTGTCAGTGGCATCTGTCCATACAGGGCATGTTGTCAGGCATGGTATGTCCATTGTGGGTCACATGTAAAGACACCACAGGTGGTGCAGGTGTCCATTGGGGAACATGGGGGAGGTGCACTGTTTGCATGTACATGCATATTGGATGATGGACAGGGTGACATGTCCTCTGTAGCCCATTGCTGTCACTCCATAGTTACTATCAGTGGCCAATATGCAGTGGACTACCCACATATTGGCTGTTGCCTAGGCATGTGTGTGTGTATGGGACATGGGTTGAGAGTGTGCTCTGGGTAATACTGGGGATGCTAACTGTGATTGCCTTGCCTTGATGTCACATGTATGGGTATGGCTTTGCACCCCATCCTCTTAGCTCTTTCACATCTGTTATCCCTGTATGGTGGACACTGTAATATATAGTAAGGCCACCATAAGAAATATGCAAAACCCACTCCACATTGGCCACAGGTGTCACACACTCACACCCATCTCTACACAGGATACGGGTTACACACACACACACACACACACACACACACACACACACACACACACACACACACACACACACACACACAAACCTGTCATGTCTGGGATTAGAACCCCTACCTAACTAGTTTATTACATTACAACACTACGCAGTTATAGTATGCACCACAGACATTACTGGAGTACTCCTTCACCAAAAGTGCATTAAAGAATGAATGACATCAGCAGGATTGCCAAAGTAGGGCATTTGAAATGTACTGCAACTAACTAGCCTAAAATGCATTGCTCCCTACACAGACAGTGACACAAACACAAAACATCCACAACCAATTGTGGGTATAAAACCCCTAACAAAGGTCTATATCACACTACAGTATGGAGCTGTTATAGGGCGCACCACGTGGATTACTAGAGAACACCTTCCCCAAAGGTGTATTACACAATGAATGACATCAGCAGGATTGCCAAAGTAGGGCATTTGAAATGTACTGCGAGTGACTAGCCTAAAATGCATTGCTCCTTACACAGACAGTGACACACACACACAAAACATCCACAACTGACATGTGTGGGTATAGAACCCCTAACAGAGGTCTATATCACACTACAGCATAGAGCTGTTATAGGATGTACCATGGGGATTACTAGAAAACTCCTTCCCCAAAGGTGTATTCCACAATGAATGACATCAGCAGTAGTGCCAAAGTAGGTCATGTGAAATGTACTGAGTGTGACTAGCCTATAATGCATTGCTCCATACACAGGCATTGAAACACAAAAAAAATCCAGAACTGCCATGGGTGGGGATGGAACCCTACCACAGTTTTAAATCACATTACAGCAGTACACAGCTACAGGACACACTACAGAGATTACTGGGATATAACCTTCCCAGAGGTGTATTTCTAGGTCGGTGAAATCAGTAGCCTTGCCAAAATTGAGTATATGAATTGTAAGGATTGTGAGTACCCTAAAAAGCATTGCTCTCTACACAGACAGGCACACACATGCCATGTCTAGGATTAGAACACCTACCTAACTACTTTTGAACACTACAGCAGTACACAGTTACAGGACGTGCTACAGAGATCACTGGGTAATGATTTTCCAAGAGGTGTATTTCTAGGTAGGTGACATCAGCAGCCTTGCCAAAGTTGAGTACATGAACTATAAGGAGTGTGAGTACCCTAAAAAGCATTGCTCTCTACACAGACAGGGTCAGACAGACACACACAGTTGCCATGTCTGTGATTAGAACACCTACCTATTTTATCACACTACAGCAGTACGCAGTTACAGGACACACTATGAAGATTACTGGGCTACAGCCTTCCCAGAGGTATATTTCTAGGTGGGTGACATCAGCAGCCTTGCCAAAGTTGAGTATATGAATTGTAAGGAGTGTGAGTACCCTAAAAAGCATTGCTCTCTACACAGTCAGACAGACACACACACAAACACACACTCACAGTTGCCAAGTCTGGGGTTAGAACTCCTGTGCGCAGTCATGAGACACACCATGGAGATTACTGGGAAACAGGTCTCCCAAAGGTGTATTCCACATTGTATAACCTCAGCAAGCTTGTCATAATAGGGCTATGGGGAGAGCGGTGTGTGCATGGGTCATAACCCATTCATCTAGGGGTTGACACGCCACATGTGAGCACACATGGGATCTAATGTCACAGGTACATGTATACAGCTGCTAGATGACTACTTCCTTGTACAGTCATGTTGCACAGCTGGCACGTGCACCACATAGACTGTAATGCTAACAGATACTGGTGGCTAGTATCTGCAGCGAGTGACATCTGCACCTCATGTGTTTGGGGCACTTTGGCTGTGTGCTGGGTGGGACAGGCCTGGATGGCTCCTTCTCACAGTTATCCTCTTCCACACATCTATGTATGTCTACCTTTGTCTTATTATAGTGTGTTGTCCTGACATATATGTCTGTATTCCTATCTGCTGTGTGTGCAAGCCATAAGTGGTGCATACTGATGAGTGTCTGCACTAACAACTGCAACTGCCAGATATGTCTGGTCCACTAATGTTTGCAGTGATGGCCTTCATGTGTTTAAGTGTGTGAGCATGCCCAATATGACCTTTCAGTATGTTGTTGCCTGACAAGTATGACCTTTCAGTATGTTGTTGCCTGACATTGCCTTCATTTCTCTAAGTGTGTGAGCATGCCCAGTATGGCTATCTGTATTGAATGTGTGGATCGTGTCCAGGTAGTTTGTGCTGCAGAGCTGACCTTTGTGTTGTACACCAACAGGTAGCATGCTGTCTCTGCACGGTATCCATCGATCATTTGGCTTTGACTGTTACTTCATTTCTGCATAGCAGTGGGAGGCACACCTGACTGTTTGTACATTTCTACACAGGAGTGGGGGGGCACACCTGACTGTTATTACCTTACTATGTTGGATGGGGGCACACCTGACTATTTCTACACAGGGTTGGGGGTGGCACACCTAACTGTTATTACATTACTATGTAGGATGGGGGGCACACCTAACTATTTCTACACAGGGTTGGGGGGCACACCTGACTGTTATTATATTACTATGTAGGATGTGGGGGGCACACGTGACACTTGTACACATTTGCTATGACTGTACTGGTATGTCAGGTACTCCATTTCATTCTGTATTGCTAATTATCATGCTGACTACAGGCATACCAGTGTACTACAGATCGTGGCTTTGGTTGGCCTACATATTATTGTCAGACTTCCTACCCTTCAGAACTAACATCCCACTGCCTGCCCTGCTGTGGTCTGTCTGTGTAGGCCTGGGGGGGAGGTTAACCATAGCCATCATTCTGGGGCCATGGCCACAGGCTCTGTTTAGGTTTGTCTACACCTGTCCTGCTGGCTGAGACTGTTGTTGAGTATGTGAGCCGTCCTGACTGGCATGTGTGGGTCATATGGACACACATGTCGCTCAGCACAGTTCCTGTAGTGGGTTTTGTCACCCTGTGTAGTACTGGCTACTATGGTGACTCCAGTATGTGTTACAGATCTCATGGTGCCACTAGGAGTGTCTACAGTCCACTGCCATAACATTCAGCCACCTAACTCCCTTGCATGCTCACATCCATACCATAGCTACAGATAACAACACATTCTACTCCATTTGGCAATTGGTAGGTTGATTGACTTACCTTGACGGTGTGCCAGACTTGTGGTGATGCTGGAGGGCTGTCTATGTTGGATGCACATAGTACACTCCCTATACATGATTGAGCACAGGTAGTGTCATATTTGGCATCTCTTTTACTGTATGTGCGAGTCAGAGAGAGGTGTCATTCCCTGGGTCTCTACTGTGTTAGTGCATGTGCTATGCATTGCCTCTTTGCCAAGGCCAGGTCATACTGGGCATGCCTCTATCTGCCTACTGGGGCAGGCTCAGGTTGTTCCTCCTCCGGGTCACTCTATGCCTGTGCAGGCCTTGGCATTGATGGGGGGCTGTGTGGCCCTGCCCCATGCTGTTCCTGCTGCAGCTGTTTCCGCAGGATCATCTTGTGTAGCATAGCACATACCATAACAATTTGGGTATATGTAGCTGGTGAATACTGCAAGGCTCCCCCGGATGTGTCCTGACACCAGAACCATGACCTGAGCATCCCAAACACATGCTAAATTATATGTCTGGCCTGTGCATGTGCCTCATTATGGCATTGTTGTTCAGGTGTGTGTGCATTTCTGATGGGTGTCATCAGACATGGTGCCAGTGTGTACCCAGCATCCCTCACTAGGTGACCATAGGGGATGTCCCCATTGGCAAATCTCTGGTACAGCTGTGTCAGATGCCATATGTGGGAATCATCATAGCTTCAAGGGCAGCCAGCACACACATTCATTATAATGCCCTGGGCATCACATATGACCTGGCAGTTGATGGAGGGGATGCCCCTGCGGTAGATGTAGGCCCTACCCTACACACCGGGTGGTGCTTTGATGCATATGTGCAAGCAGTCTATAGCACCCACTACCCCAGGGTATTCTGCTATTTGGTGGAAGAGACACATATTGCTGGTCAACACCTCATGAGTTTTGAGGAAATATACGTGGTCATTGGCATGAGCTAACATGGCATACAGGAACTGGTGGAATACTCTGGATGCTAATGCCTGTGAGATCCCCAAGATATCCCCAGTTTTGCTTTGGGAAGTGCCTGTGGCTAGAATACCTAGGCCTGCACATACCTTGGTATCCACTGGGATGGGTTCCCCTCAGTCAGTTTGGTGTATCATGTGTGGCTGGCACAGCTCAACAATTTGCTGTAGGAGGTCTCTGTCCACCCTATAGCTCTCCACTATCTCCAGCTCATGTAGCCCCTGGTAGGTTACCCTGGGTCTATACACTCTTCTCCGTCTCCTCACTGCGGGTTATTCAGCAGCATTCACATCCTCGCCAACCTCAGCCTCTTGCACATGTTGTTCTATGTTGCCTGCTGCAGCCCTTCTCAGTTTGTAGGTTTGTTTGTTAAAATTTCCCTGCTTGTCTACACCGGTGGTGTAGAGTGTGGGAAAAACAGAGAGAACTGCTTTTGCTTAGTTTATAGTAGTGTTCTGGGCTGGGCTAGTCTTCTGCCTGTGTAATTGACTGATTCTGATACATTTCACCTGTCAGCTACACTAGATCTCCTTGAATACCTTCCTACTGCTGTTTTTTCTTCCCATTGCCTCCCTGTTTAAGCCTGTGTGGGCGCTGCACAAAAAATTGCTCAAATGTGCACACTGCTGCTATTTCCAGGTTTAACTTCCTTTTTCTTGCTGCAAAACCCGGTGCACAGCATGCACACCCGCTTAGGCTTTGTAACAAGTGCTAGGCAGGTTTAGTCACACACCCTAGCTTAGCTGTGCTAAGCTAGGAGCAAACCCAAACCACAGGGCTCCACTCCGCTTACAGTATGCCTGACACCCCCCATGATGTCACCTACCTCCTAGGCCTGCCCACAGCTATTCATACTCTTACACTGTTGGAACCTGACTCACGTGCTGGGGAAAACTGGGATTCACTAACCTTCCCCTCATTTGCATAGGATTGCCTGCTAATGCATAATGAGTCTCCCCCCTTAGCAACCACTACTCACTGGCCATGTTGTCTTCTGCCTGCCATTGACTTGCATGGCAGAATAGTGATTTTAGTTAGAATGCTTATTTTAGGTTTATTTTGTTATTTCCCCCCCGATCCCATTTATGCACCGTTGCCCTATGCTTAACCAGCTGAGATTGGCTAAAAAAATAAAGTTGATTTTTTAATTTTTTTGTATTATTTGCAATGCATATGGCCTTATACTTGGCCATTGGAATGCTTCCTCAATGATATGCAGCCTTTATTTGGAGCTGTCATAGCTCTGTTTTGGAATTTGCAGAAATGTACTCTGTTACTAATCGAGATAGCACTAGTCTTGCACGGACTATTGCAATGTTCCTGGATTGCAAAATCACCTCATTTGCATGGATTTCACCTGCAAATGGGGTGATTTGCATACCAGGGCTTAGTTCATGCAAGATTAGTGCAGGAGTGCTCATGCATGCCCCTGCAGGCTGTTCCTGGATCAGATGGCAGATGTATTGCCTTTGTGGGCTCCTGCACCAATCTTGCACTCCGTGCAAGCTTTTGAGAATTTGGGTGATAGTTTAAACGTTGCATTTTTATAGGCTAAACATGTTGTATTTTAGTAACATATTTTTGCAGTGCTTTTCATTACAGCCTTCAGCAACTACAAAAGGGTTGTTATTTGTCAGGTATACAGTCTGCATTATTTGGGGTAATGATCAGGGTCGTCTTTTCTTCAGCATTCATTATGTAGTCATTGTTGCATATTACTGTGATAGTCTTCTCTACAAGATCAGATTTAAATGATTTCAAGTTTTAGTTAAAGACTGCTACTTTAGCAGTTAGCTTCCTGTGCAATGTTTGAATCTTTACACTTTTATTTACCTATTATGTGACATTGAGAAAGTCACTTAACTTTCCCAATTGCTTCATATTAGTGTCTGGTTAATTGGGTTAGTCTCCTTAATGGTCATCAGGACTGCATGCTTAGTAACTACAAACCTGTTGTTATTATTTGCAAGCCATTCCCTATTGCATAGCTGATCCTGTTCAGGAAATGTTATGGAAATATCACCAGCACACCATTTGTTCAATGTAACATTGACAATTTATTCTTCAAGGGCAGCAGACACTGCATTTGTGTGGATGAATCTCTGAAATGCAATGTTTTTTTGTCAACAGCAACTTCTGCATTAGTAATAGTTCTCTTTAATGCAGAATTATTTAGAAGACTTTTACTTCTGCAGAGATCATGCACATTGACTGATATAGGTGGATTATAATGACAGCAGTTTAAGTTGTCGTCTATCGTTGAAATGTTCTGAAATTGGTAGTTTTGTCATTATTGGGTCATACATTTTGTTTCACTGCTTACTGGAAAAAATGTTCAAAACTACAATTTAAAACACTCTAACAAGCATTGATCTATTAAACAAGGAATATAATTTAATATAATAAGGAATGTGAATCAAAGAACAAATGCATTTATGCATAATCCTAAAAATGTGTGCAGGGTGCCCAAGGTTTGAAAACAGCCAGAGGCCCAAGGTACACTTAGTCTGCCACTCATACCTTTCAACTCTCCAGAGTTTTGCAGGATGTCTAGATTTTTCCTCACATTTTTTGTCTGTTCCGCATAACATTTCTGTTTTTCTGGTAAATCACTGAGGATTTATGTTATTAAATAGTGACACACATTTGATTTTCAGACTGTATAGCCTTCAGAAAATTCATGCTAACACAAAACTTATCATTCTACCAACTTCCCAAGTTTATAAGAGGAATTTTTAAAATCTGTCCCTATGTTTGGGCCTTTGCCCCCCCCCCCCCATTATGTTATACTATGTCCAGATTTCTTGTGGTAAGAGGTTGAGAAATATGCCACTATTGGCCAGATGCATTTTCAATGAATGTGAGTTTCAAGGGCAGAGAAGTTTAATGTTGCTCATGATAACTCTGTTTATAATGTGAGGCTGATTTGTTTAGCAAATGACCATAAATGTTTGTGCTACAAAATTTTTAAATAAAAATGTGTATGAAATCCAGTTATCTGTGATAATTGCAAAAGTAAAGAAGAAAATACTATGTACAAGGATAGGTTTGGTAATTGGAGACAGCTGAGTAATGAGACACTGGAGTGGCTTTTTTGCGGGGGGGGGGGGGGTATGCATCATTATGTTGCCCATGGCTCCATTTGACCATGATCCAGCTCTGGTCCCCCATCAAGCTCTTCCAGTGTCCTTGCATCTAATTGAACATAGGTCATCTGGAACATAGTTAGGGAGTTATCCCTTAGTCTCATGGGGTTACTCACTTGGATTAACTTTTGATAAAGAGTTTCAAGATAAGGCAATTGGAATATTAGTATAAATGAATGTGTATGTGTGTGTGTGTGTGTGTGTGTGTGTGTGTGTGTGTGTGTGTGTGTGTGTGTGTGTGTGTGTACAATTATATGCATGCATGTGTGTGTAAGTGTACATATATGAAAGACACAGTAAGAGACAGAGAGACCGACACACTATGGTTGTATGTAGAGTGCTGAAAACGTTACTGATGCATCCATTAGAATGCAAAGTATATCATCAATATCATGCAAACAGCATTAAACTTTTAAGGGTACTGCAGCTGCATTTTGCTGATTTTTTTTTTTCTGTTAAAACCAAACTGTATTCCAAATTCTAATAGTCTAGGTTTTGAATGTCTGTTAGAACCAGAATGAAGAAAGTATGACCAAGGTTGTTGTTCATAGGTTTACAACCACTACCTCTGGGGTGTGGCATCACCTAACCAAACCCAGTTAACCAGTAGGGGCATTAAACCATGTACTGTTACTGTTGACAGGTTTTGTTTAACCAAAAATGTTTTGTCACATCTATGTTTTTTTAAAGGAATACATTTGCAATTCATTGATATGATGTTTAAAAACAGTATGCAATCATGATTTTCCTTATATTACAATTACAGGGCATTGCATTAGCTGCTTGCTTGGAGTACTACACCTGGATGCCATTTATTCATGCAGTAGAGCAGCAGTATTTCTTTTGCTATCTTTGTTTGGGGGTGGTTGATTGCAGAAATACATATGTGTGTGATTACCAAATTTTATGAAATGTTGAGTGGCTTGAAGTGAGAAGGTCTGCCAGCTGATGCTAGAGAGGCACAGACTGCCATTTATTCATACAGTTAAGAATCAGTGTTATTTTTTGGGGGTGTTGCAGAAATACATATTCCTATGTGTGTAGTAACGAGCTTTGATGAAACATTGAGTGGTTTGAGAAGAGAAGGTGTACCAGATGATTTCTAATGGACAGGGATTACACCAGGGTTTTGTATACTATCATACATATGATTCCATTTTTTTTTTTCAAAATCTATTCAGATTTGAGTATACCTGAGGTTCTGCAACATTCTGGGGACCACTGAGGACTCCAGTGGACTCTCTATCACCAGCATGTTCACTTCAACGCTTGCATGCATCAGTGAGCAGCTGAAGGTGATTTATGAGCATAAGTGGCTGGACACATTCACATATTAATGTGATTCATAGAGGTAAATGTAAAATGGCCTAATTTGCATACAAAACATGCAAATGAACCTGAAGTTATGTGAAATAGTTTAACACTGTGTTTTATCTTGTGATTACCTGAGTTAGGTGACAAATGACTTAGTAAACCGTGGACATTTTAAAGTAAGAAAAATAATAGAAATATCACAAATAAATATAAAACAGTTCAACATGATGTAAGATCATTGAGTTTACTTTATGAAAGGTTTGCTTTACTGTTATGATGGGCATGTTACAGTGGCTTTTAGTGACTACTGTATGGCTGTCTTTTGTGAATGGAAAATCATTACAGCGGCAGTGGAAATGATTACTGAGAAAATAATTTATTTTGGAGTCATTAAGGGATTGTGCATACTACATGATAGAAATGCAGTGGTTTAAGAGTAAAGTACTGAAGTGGTAAGGATGCTTTGTTGGCTTAACATACATGTGTTTTTTCTTGGAGATTTCTGTGTGTCACTGGTGAATGAAAATGCCAGTATTATGGATACAAGATCCAATCATAGTCCTTTATATGCCACACAGCCAAAATGTCTTAATGATTCGATATCCATCTCTACTATTTTAAAACTGAAAGCTGAAAGGTTATCATACCCTGGAGGGAACATTTGTGATGAGGAGACTTCTTCAATTGTTTGTATTCAACTTACTCATTACAAAAGTAATGCAAAAAACATTCTTGTATTTTTTTATACATTATATTGTTTATATTGCTTCGTAAACTTTTTATAGCTTTTTATGTGAACTTATTTTGCACAATGTCTCTTGCTTTAAAATGAAAAATGTGATCATGTGACCATCCTTATATAAGGAAGTGAAGTTATTGCTTATGTTAGTACTAATGAAGTTCTGTGTGTTATTGAGAGCAATGAGAACAAATGCACTTAGCTATTAAAAGTAACCTCGTGTCACCTCAGTGCTGACCTGTTTTTTTTTTTTTTTTTTTACACATCAGATGAAACCAAAAGTGAAACTATAGAAAACTGATTGGGAAAACGGAATAGATGCTTCAAGTGAGTTTCCACTCAGTGACCATATTCTACCATAATGCTTATCCTATTTGAATGAAATTGATACACATACAACAAACTACCAATGTCTATTCATTCTTCTAAACAAGCTTAGAACAAAGAGAAATGTAAAAATATACGACACTTATCTGCATTGTAAAGCTTGCCTTCAATCACCAATGTATGGTGAGCCTGTGCCCTTTAAAGAGTATGCACGTATGTCATGTCAGTTACTGGTGTTTTGGTAGACATTGCACTCTTTTGATGTACTGGTTAATCCCATGAATATTTACTAAGTGATGGTTTTATATTGCGCTTATCAGTGTTTTACTATGTTATGATAATTTGCTCTATACAGCTTTGTATATACGCTTATTTACTGTGGTGCTCTATCAGTATACCTCCTGCAAAACCTACTTGCTGCAATATAATATGACATTTTAATACAATTTTTTGCTTTTCTTTACTTTCAGAGCCTGTGGTCACTAAATCTGATGCTGATACTGTAGGACTTCTGCCACAAGACAACTACCAAAAGTTGCCACTGAGAATTTCTGCCATAGTACAATGTAAGGAAATGTAACATGAAGAACCTTGCTGTATATTATTTACTTGCAATTGTTTACCAGGGTAGTCCATTGGGCTGTTATGAGTGTATTGTCAGTGGAGGCCCAGGGAGAAAAGCTCCACAAATAACAAACATAAACTTCAACTTGTCAGATATGTGCATGCCCTGTGCTGGAAATGGCTGTAAGATCCCACCCCCAAAGGACTAGTGCTTTCTATTCACCAGTAGATTGCACTGCATATGCCAAATACTTAGTATCCCTAGCTGCCAGGTTTCTGCATTCAGGAAATGAAAGAAAACCCGTTCTATTGTGTACGTCTTTGTTAATTGCTTTGTACCGGCTATAAAATTATTAGTCTCTGTAATAATTTGACCTTTAATTTCTCTATAAACTGGCTAAAATTTCTCTAAATATTAACTTGTATTTATTATTAATCAATGTTTTCATATTATATCTATTTTTATAATTATTTAAACTGTATATGTTTTTGTGTTATTTTTAAAGATTGTAACATTATTGAGGTTTGGTAATACTTTGAAGCTTTTTTCTCCATGCCTCTGCTGAAAATTGGATCATACCCTGTTGGACTTTTCAGGAAATTAAATTTCAGTAAATAAATAAATAAGTGGAAATGGAAGCTATGCAGCCTGAGTGTGTGTGTGAGTTACCTACTCAACCATATTCCACACAAGAATGAAAGGCAATATATTAGCTAAAATCCAAGATAAATTAATTTTGTACTGAAGGTAGAATGTTGCTTATTTATTTATTCACCTCCATATATGCTTACTTGCTTATTTTTATATTTGTCAGTCACGCAGCTTACAGGGCTAAGCACAAAGCAGCCCTAAGTGTAGCAAAAGGTAATCTGAGAAGGGGTATAAAGGAGGCTAAGAAGGAGTACTGCAGAAAGGTACAGGGCCATTTTGAAGACAAGGAGGATGCAAGGAGACTATGGCAAGGCATACAGATGATCACTGACTACAAAATCAGGTCAACACAGTGTGAGGACAGCATTGAATTTCTGGACAGTTTGAACATCTTCTTTGGTATATTTGAGGAAAGAAACAACAGGTTGGCACTAAAGCCACCCACTGATGAGAAGGATGCAGTACCCAGCCTCAGCACAGAGGAGGTAAGAAGAGAGCTAAGGAAAGTGAACACCAGGAAGGCTGTTGGTCCAGGCAACATACTGGGCAAGGTGTTAAAAGGCTGTGCTGATCAACTATGTACATTGTTCAAGGAAATATTTAACTCCTCTCTTGCCATGGCAAAAGTACCCTCATGCTACAAGGAAACTATCATCATCCCACTACCTAAGAAAACCACTCCCTCCAGCCCTAATGACTACAGACCTGTCACTCTGACATCCACTGTTATGAAGTGTTTTGAGTAGATGACCAAAAAGCATCTTTCATCATGCCTACCTCCTGATTTTGACCCTCTGCAGTTTGCGTAAAGAGCTAATCTATCCATGGCCGATGCCATATCAGTAGCACTACGCATCTCCCTTGAGCATTTAGAGGGTAAAGACAGCTATGTGAAGATGCTGTTCATAGACTTCAGCTCCGGATTTAATACAGTGGTACCATTTCAGCTGATAAAAAAAACTGGCACATTTAGAAATCAGTAAACATATCTGTAACTGGATCCTAGACTTTCTGATAGAGAGACCATAGAGGGTGTGTTCAGGTAAGAACACATCAAAGTGCATCACTATTAACACCAGGGTTGCACAGGGATGTGTTCTCAGTCCACTGTTATTCAATATTCTGACCCATGACAGCTATGCTAAGCACAAGTCTAACCATATCATCAAGTTTGCTAATGACACCATAGTCATGGGGCTCATCACAAAGAAGGATGAAAGGGCATAGAGAGGAGGTGGCATCCCTGATCAGTTGTTGTGAGTGGAATAACATTGACCTGAATGTAAGCATGACCAAAGAGATTATCATAGACTTCAGGAAAAGGAGAACAGACCACCCAGTGCTCAGGATCAATGGTGAGAGTGTGGAGAGGGTTAAGAGTACAAAAGTTATGGGTGTATACATATCAGAGGATCTCTCATGATTGGAAAACCCCAACCAACTGGTCAAAAAAGCACACCAATGCCTCCACTTTTTAGGAAGGCTGAAAAAAGCTAAGCTTCCTCCTCATATTCTTTCCATCTTTGAGGAATAATAGAGAGCATCCTCACCTGCAGCTTCACAGAGTAATTTAGAAGCTGCACAATTACAGAAAGGAAGGTGCTACAAAGAGTGGTGAGGGCTTCAGAGAAGATAACAAGCTTTAGTCTTCCATCGATAAACTTTATTCTACAAGAAGCATCTGAATGGCCACCAAAATAAAACAGGACAGCAGGCATCCTGCACAATGACTGATTTAGCATCAGGCCACGGGCAAGAGATATTGCAGTATCGACTGCCGGACTACAAGATTCAGTAACAGTTTCTACCCTGCAGTGATGACTTTTGAACTCAGGCACTGGTCCCAGGGGTCTGGACACACAATAAGTCAATTTTTATTTATCTGTGCAATATATACTTACATATTTTCCAAGTAAATGAAATGTTTGCTTATTATATCCATAGTCAGTATTATTTACCTCTCTCAAGTGCAATATTAAACAAATAACTTAGGCATTTCAATCTGTAGTGTGTCTTGTATTATTTTATTTTTATTTTATTTTCATTTTACATCTGTTGACCGGGCTAGTCCAACTGGATATATGTCCATTTTCAGCAGAGGCCCGGGGAGAAAAGCTCCACATGCAAACATTAGTAAGAACAGGTACAAATTAACCATATATAGTGTATACATTAAAACACATTAGATATTAATTGCAAAAACAGAAGATGAGAAATAAAAAGTGTGTTTTGTTAAGAGTTTCTTAAAGCTAAAAAGTTGATAGTACCTAGATACTCAAGGAAAGCTAGTTAGTTAAAGCAGAAAAGTTGAGAGTACCTAGATACCCAAGGTAAGCTAGTCGGGGTTGCTACAGGGGCAGTGCCAGTGGGTTTTGAGGTGAGTTTTGAGTTGGGATTTAAAGCAGGGAAGAGAGGAGATTGCTGTGAGATTGTGAGGAAGAGTGTTCCAGATTTTTCTTACTGTGTTGGAGAACAAGGATTTGCCGGCTGTGTTATTGGGTTTACTAGTGGATATAAGTAGATTGTCAGAGGAACGAAGGCTTTTAAGATTGCAGTAAGGAGTGATAAGTGAAGTGAGAATGGGAGTGTTTGTGGGTTTGTAAAGGATTTTGTGAGCTAAGGAGAGCTGGTGAAATAGAATTAGGTTTTGTAGTTCGAGCCATCGTAGTTGCCTTAAGTTTTGGCAGTGATGTCTTCTAAAAGTAGAGTTAGTGGCAAATCTGGCAATATTGTTGTAGGCAGCAGACAATTTGCTGAGGTTAGTTTTGGACACTGAAGTGTAGATAGGGGAGGCATACAGGAGGGTGGAAATAAGATGGGACTGAGCAATGGAAGGTCTGGCAATTGGAGTAAGGAATGGTTTAATTCTATAGAGGGAGCCTAGTTTTCTGTTAACTAATTTTATAGTATTGTTGATGTGCGTGTCAAAGGTCAGTTAGTTGTCTATCTCAACTCCAAGGAGTTTGGTAGTTGGATCGTGTGATATGTTGGTGCCATTATTTGATGTGACACAGAAGTTCAGTGGAGAGGATTTTCGGGTTGGTGAAAAAATTCTTCCTCAACTACTTAAATATTACTTTAAATAGGGTAGTTAATTTACTCAGGGGAGGGTATTCTTTTCATATATGATTGTTGGTAAATGTCTCTGCTCTTTCTTGTGTGTATTAGGAGTAGTATTGTATTTGTTAGTGATGGTTATTCCTCTTCTTGTATGTGTTCCTTCAGCTTCCTTTGTAATCTCAAGAATTGAGCTGATGCATGAAATTTTGTTTAGGCTACACTTGTATAGTTCTAAATGACAATAAAGTTTACTTTGACTTTGACTTTGAGTTTATTTGACAGGGCAGTAAGTTGATCCAGTTGCGGCCACAGCCCTGGTTATGAACAGCAAGTAAATTAAGTCACATACTTTATATGATAATTGAAAAAATATGAAATTCAATGTGCAGTACAAGATGTAAAAGTGGCATAAAATTTATTTTTAAAAACACACTTAAAATGCTTTGCAGTCATTGTTTACATTATTAAAGTTTAATGAGTATGTTTTGTAAATCAGTAATTAAAGGGTAATTAGTTGAGGAAGAATGACCACTAATGTGTCTGACTCCATTAGTGAAGTCAGGGACTAACAGTGCTACTTTAAGGTACGAGGGTGTGCTGACAACATGTGTTAATAGCCCTATCAGAAAGGTGTGCTAGAAGTTTATGTCTGCATTCTTGGACCAGTGATATGTTTCAATACATTTCTCAAGTTTCTTTTCAGTTCATGAGTCAGGAATTGATTTCTATAGTCCTACAGGATATTCCATAGATCATGTAACCCAGACTTCCACATATTCCATTTATCTAACCCAGACTTCCACATATTCCATTTATCCATTCTTGTGTTTTTGTATGTTGCAGTAGTATGTCCTACTGGCTTCAATGGGCTTTAACAGCACCAGTTTCTGCTCAATAAAGCATTTGGTTAATTTGTGAAGGATTTTAATCTGAGGTAATTTTTTAATATTTTTTTTGGTAATTAGAATCATTTGTGTTTTGGGGGCGGCTGTGGTGGTGCAGCGGTTAGTGTTGCCATCTCACAGCAAGAGGTTCTCCAGTTTGATCCTTGGCTGGGGTGCCTTCTGTGCAGAGTCTGCATGTCCTCCCTGTGGTCACATGGGTTTCCTCCAGGTGCTCCAGTTTCCTCCCACATCCCAAAGACATGCTGTAGGTGGACTGGACACTCTAAATTGGCCCTAGGCATGAATGATTGTGTGGGTGTGTGCCTTCTGTGGAAGTTTGGGTGCCAGGCTGGCAACTCAACACTGTAAAACTCTACTGCCAGTCATGAGCAGACAGGTGATCCACTGTGGCGACTCCTAACTGGGATAAGAAGACAAAAAAGAACCATTTGTGTTTTGAATTGGCAAGATGGAGTCAAAGTGAGTGATCTAATATGAAGATAAAGCTTGTCCTGTACAACATACAAAGCTACAGTTTGAAGTTAACATATTAGATAACTAGCAAAAGGGATTAAGGCTATCAGCCGGTAGCAGGTAGTTTGGTACGGTCCTGATTTATTTCCCTCAGTGTTCATTTGCCTACTCTGTGACAATGAGCATGTTACTAACCTAGACAGTGCTTTGGTGCATTTGTGAAACTGGACTAGGCTCATCGATGACATCATGCACTGAAGCTTAGTAATTTCCTATAAATGTGTAATTTAGTAATGAGTGTCTTGCATTAATATAAAAAGTGGCTTTACTTAAGATAAAAGGCTGCACTAATGAGCAGTACCACATTGAGTGATTTCCATTTCAAATTTGTGTGAGTGGAACTATGGAGCAGGTAAGAGATAGCTTTCTGGACAGTGTACTTGCAAAAAGCTGTAAAGACTATCCCTGGGATTTAGTAAGGTTCTGTGCAGGAATAGCTTATTCCTGCATGGAAACATCCATTTAAGAGCAGCACAGCAGCACACCATGCATAGTAATGAAGGTGTCCTGCCTCTGCTCCTAAAAGTATACAGAGCATGGGCTAATGCAGTGGGGGTATCTGAGGGCAGAGCTCTCACAATACATATGCCCCTGCACTCAGGAAGTGCCACCCGGTGATAATAATGAATGAGAACACTCACAGGAGGCTGCATACCTCTCAACTGTACAAATCATTGAAGAATGTCCACATATCACAGCCATACAGCACTCCAATTGTCCTTGCAAATCATTGAGATGATCTCAGAATTGAAGTCGGTAAATAATGCATACATTTCAGTGTCCGACTTCAAATCTGTGATAGAACATATATTAAGACAAATCCTGTTACCCTAGCAACTGTCCCAAGTTTATAAGAGCAATAATGAAAATATGTCCGTAGTTGTACCACAGTTTGTCAAGCTTTGTCCATATAGTGGGCCTGAAGAGGTTGAGAGGTATGGGGGGTTGCTAGGATGACTGCCAAATGTGCAGATGCACCTAGGAATCTACAGAAATAAGTGAAACCTGTCCTCTCCAAGAGAAAATAGCAGTAGAATTTTTTTTTTATCAAACAGATTAAATTTAACCATAGGTGTGCGGGTTTGCCCCTTGCTTAGCTATGCATACTGTAGCTTAAATAACACAAGAAGATAAATAGCAAAATACAGGCAATTGAAGCAGTACTGCAATAGTGAAGTGGTTGGAGTATTTGCTTTGTGAGCAGTCATTCCCAGTTCGATTCTCACTGTAGTAAATTCCATTTTCCATGTGAAATCACTTTATGAACATTTTTTGCCATATAACCTACTAAATAACATATACTTGTGAACTGGAGTACTGCATTAAATGCAGATGTGAGGTGCCATTGTAATAATGTTGTAAAATCCACAGATAAACACAAGTGCCCCATGCAGTATATGTACACATGAATCAGGGATATGAATTAAAGGTATAATGTGTAATGAATGATAAATCCATAGAGTGTCCACATCCACCACTTTTCCAAGAGCCATGTTACATTTCTGTCTAAATTAGTGCGGAGGTAAGTGGGAATAAGCACTTTTAAGAGTAGTAAGTGGGTTTAAGCCTGTTTGCACAAGGATAAGCAATGTGCACACAGGTTAAGCAATATTAACGCTAACTCTCTGTAAGCATATTTAACTGGAAGTTAGCATTGCTTACTATCGCACAAACCCAAGCAAACCCACACAAACCCGCTTTCAACTGATTAAAAATGCCTTAATCACTCTGTATCCAACAGCTGCTGTTCTGCCCAGCAACAAAATAAACAGACCTTGAACCCAGGACCCTGTACACTATAGTCATAGTAGTTAACCAGTAAGCCATCACAACAGTACATAAGACTGATGTATCCCCAAACAGATCCTCACTATAACAAAATCAAAATTTACATGTGAAAGGAATCTATATACAGTTTTATGTTGTATAACCTACTACATAACATAAATATGTGAACTGGAGTACTGCATTAAATCCAGATGTGAGGCATCATTGTAATAAAGTGTTGAAATCCCCCAATAAACACAAGGACCCCATACTGTGTACGTACACATGAATTATGGATACCAAACAAATATATAACATGTAATGAATGATTAATCAATGCCAAATAGTAAATAGTGTGAAACTTTAAAATTAAGCAATGCTAAGCATTGCAGACCCCTGCTTACTAGATGTAAGCAATGTGTAGGCCACCTAAATCAGTTTGGCCATTGATATACCCCTTTAAGCAATGTCAACCTTAGGTAAGCAGGTTTGCCCATAGCCTAGCATATTCAAAACCATCCAATCACAGCAAAGTGGGGGAAATTGGCCCTATTTAAACCCCACAGGTGGGAATACATCTCATAACTTATTGCAGCTTCCTCCTGTAGGCACTATGGCTGGTGTGGGTGAAGGATCACACTTCTGGGTGCAGCGCTGGGGCATCCAGGATTCCAAAGTCATGGCAGGACTCCTTTTTAAAGAACATGACCAGAGACTGCTGCAGGGCCAGTACCAGGGTTCCCAATATAAAGTGGAAGCCTGGAACCATCTCGCCCATGACCTCACCAGTGCTACTGGCATCCCTCAAACTGGTGAGCAGATCAGGCATCACTATGCCAACCTGAAATGGAGAAAGAGGGAGCTCTTGAATCAGTGGATCCAAGAAGCTAGGCAGATGGGTGATGTCCCAGCCATGTGTAAGTATCATTCTACTACCTGTTTAATAATTGCCAGCTCATGTATATTATGGATAGGTATGGCTAAATATTCCTCATGTCTTTGACAGTGGCAGATGAGCAGGCTGTGAATCAGGAAGCCCATGCCTCTAGGCTGCAGAGGCTGCAGAGGCTGCATCACGAGGCAGGTTAGTAATAATCTTGCATGTACTGTCATAAGAAATAAATCTAAAAGTAGTAGAAAGTTAATTGCCAGTAGAAAACCTGTATTGTGTATGGCATGTACTGAATAAACCAGACAGTATGGCAGGAAGAGTCTTATATAGGTTGTATGTAAATAAAAGGTTAACAGCCTGGCAATAAAGGTCGAACTCCTGGACTGCTTGTGTTTACTTTGGTATCATATGGTAATGTAGTGTTGCAATCTCTTAATAGTACTGTTGTATTAAGCACTGTTACCTAGACTATGCTACATAAATAAAATGTGTAGGAATGTCTGTATACGACTGTTGTAATCACAAGGTCATATTGTACAACTGAAAGAGACTTAGATAGAAAACTGTGAAAAGATAGACAACATAATCCAAGTAGCACACTCAACTGAGATGTGAAGTGTTGTATTTTTAGCACATACAACCATGGTTCGAATCCTGGGAGTGGTAGTAAGCTGTATGCAGAATCATACCCCACAACTGTATAGATATTGTCAGAAAGTCCAGATAATTGGCATAAGTCCCCTGCCTGTCACCCTGTCCCCCTGGCAAATCAGTGGGATGATCCCAGAAATTTAGGCAGCAAATAATGACATACAACTGATTGTGAGACATCATAACTGTCAGAAATATATCTATAAGAACAAACGTGTTACTCTAGTAACTCACCAAAGTGTTATGAGAGTAATAAGCAAAGCATTTCCCAACTCCACCCACATGTTGTGAAGCTATGGCCAGAGTGTGTGCAGTAACAGATATAAAGTGGAATCTGGTAATATGTGTGGCAAAATTCAGGTAGTGCTAACAAACATTCCCCCACAGGTCTGTCAGATACGAAAACTGTGCCTAGAAATAAAAGATTGAAATCCTGGACTGGTACTGTTTAGTCTGGTATTGTATGGCAGTGTTAGTGTTGCAGTATCTCTGACTAATAAGGTATTACTCATCACTGTCATCCACACAGTGCTACATAATAAAACTGTCTAGGAAACCCTGTATAAGAGTGTTGTAATTACAAGGTCAGAATGTAAAACCACAGGAGACTTATAGACAAAATTCAGAGAAAAGCTGCACAGCAATATCTATATAACACACTCAACTGTGATGTACACTGTTTTTTTTTTTAGCAGACACAGCCATGGTTCGAATCTTGGGAGTGGTAGTAAGCTGTATGCAGAATCATACCCCTCAATTGTACAGATCTGTCCAGAATGTCCAAATAATTGACCCATATCTGCTGCCTGTTACCCTGTCCCCGTGGCATATCAGCGTGATAATCTCCGACATTTGGGCTGCATTTAATGTCATATAACTGACTGTCAGGCTTGTAAATATTCGGAAAATGTCTATGAAAACAAACCTGTCATTGTAGCAACTCATCAAAGGTTTGTGAGGGCAATAGTCAAAATATGTCCAGTTTCACCTGCATGTTGTTAAGACATGCCCAGAGTGTGTGCAATAAGAGATGGAGAGGTATGTGCATAACATCAACCTGGAATCTGGGAATATGCATAAAACAGTCAGGTAGTGTTAACAAACAATACCTCCTCAGGTATACCAGGTAAGAGGTGTATACTGCAGGTAAAACACAGTTCATGTATATAGTTGTCTACATCCATACCACTTTCCAAACTAAGGCAATAGGGTAGTGTAATAATACCTGTAAGGTACAGATCACAGCGCTGACTAAGAAAGTAATGAGAACTACAGGGATATGCAAGTTGTTACTTGACACCCCCCCCCCCCCACCACCACATCTGCAAAAATAAACTAAATACATAACTCAGTCGGTATGTGTATAGTTAAATTTACTCTTGGGACATATGTCCTATTGTTTGATAAATATTGAAATTTGTTTCTATGCATGTGCCATGTTGAAATACTCCCATGATGCCATCAATGTACCAGCATGCTGTTGTAATGCCCACTGTGGTTCTATATATGCATGTGTTCTGTTTGCTATGCAGCTGTTCCATATCTGGTGTTTTGGGTTAATGGAAATATCTATGCATGCTGTTATACCTAATACTGGAATGTGTTGACTATTACTAACCCATATATGCTTTAAAATTGAAACACTATAGCATGTTTGGGAAGGCTGTTCCCAGCAGACCCACCTCTCCCACCTCATCTGGCCATGGCACCAGGCACCAGCACATCTGGAGCTCACCCCGGGATCTCCTTGTCTGCTGGTCCTGCACCACCTTTGGGTGGAACCGTCCTATGGGATGGGGCTTGTCCCCCCCAGGAGTGGGCATGGACAGGATACTGTCACCCATCATCAGGTACAGGGTCTGGTGTGTAGCAAGCTCCACAGGGAGTTTGGAGATCTGCTATGCCAGCTTGAGGGCCGCGTGGTGCATCTAGAGGGTCAGCCTGCCCCTACTACCCAGCACAGCCATCTTTGGTGCTGTGAAGATGCAGTGGTGACTGCCCATGGGTGGGGACCTCAGTCCCACTGTTTCCACTAGGGGGCTCATGTACGTCCGACTTCCAGACACCCCTCCCCATCCAAGGTGTTTACCTCCCATATGTCATATACCACCCCTGTATGCTATCTTGTCTGTCTTGTCTGTTATCCTACCCAACCTACCTCCCCAAATATACCTACTATCCCTTCCCAACATCCCACTCTCACCTTAAAAAAAAAGGCAATCTGTTCCCAAAAAAAAAAAATCTCACCCCATACATAGCTGTCCATTTCGCACAGATATCCACTGGAC